>NC_139164.1:13840454-14092122 GCF_964270905.1 Leucopleurus acutus | reverse complement strand
CCTGCTAAAAATGATAAATTATTCTAAACAACCAATATTGGAGTAAACCAGGCAACTAGATTTCTCAGTTTTCCTGGAAAATAGACTAAAGTTTAAACTCAATCATATTTTCCTGAGATAATACTTTCAACATTTAAAAATTCCTATGAAACTATTTTAGAAAACCTGGCCTAAACCTTATTATAAAAACTTGAAAACACCTGTTTACCATCTTCAATCAAAGTCCCAAGAAACCTTCAAGTAATCTGATCCAATGAAACCAGAACTTTCTACTTTCAGACAACATAAACTTGTCCTTCCCTCTTCCGTTCTACTTTTAAGAAAATCCAGGGAAGAGCAAGAAAACCACTGGATATCAAGATTTGTAAGTAATGCTTTCAAAGGAACTGTCTTGTTTCTGTCACATTTCGTCCGTCTTCCATGACTCCCAGGGCCGGCTTCTTGGGTGTGGGCCTGTGCTGTGTGCGACCTGGATTTACCCATCATTTACATCTCAGGGCCTACCTAGCAGCCTACACAGCAGGCTTCCAACAGAGGTTACTTAATTCTCTGGCCCCCCATCCAGCAGTGTAGGGCACAGGCGGCCTCAGGGGAGCGCCGTGAAGAAGAGGCTTCTGCTTCTCACGCCACTGCCTTGGGCGCTCTGTCAGCCCTTTCTGTCCCTCACTCCCCGACAGCATCTCGAGGAGGCGCGATGGAGCTTGCCTGTCACTTCTGGCCCTTAAAGAGCTCAGGCCGGTCTGGTCTGATCAAAACCTAGACGAACTGTCTTCCCGCCCCTAACACAGGGCTTCCCTCGCCCCCGGCCGTGCTGGCCTCAGAGGCCTGCTCTGTTCTTTTACTCTCCTGGCTCCACCCCTCCTGCGCTTCGCCCCTTACCTCCCCGCAGTCCCGCTCACCGGGGGATGGAAAAGGGAGGTGGGAGAGCGCGGGGATCCGACAGGAGAGAAAAAGGCAAGCTTCTTTTTCCCTAGCCAGGCTCCTTGTGCTGCCCTCTGGCCGCTGGTGGACCCTGCCGGGGCGGGTCCTAGCGTTCTCCACCCAGAGTGCACCCGGGGGGCCTCAGGAGACCGTCTGGGGACCTGTGCACTGCCCCTTCCCCTGACAAGGACGACGCACTCTGGCCGGGGCCGAAGGCTTCCATCTCGCCCCTCCCTGCCCGCTCTGCCGCCTTCCCTTTGCCCTGCACTTGGATCTCGGGCCCCACGGGCAGCGACTCGTGCAGCTCCCTCCGGAGGCCTCTGCTTGGCCCCGGGCCGGGCGGGCAGCCGTCCCAGTGCAGGCAGCCGTCCCAGTGCAGGCTGTTGGCAAAGCCGCCCTCTCTCACCCAGCCATGGAGGCTCAAGCCAGCCTTTGCCTTCAGACTTCTCCAGCTAAGAGGCAGGCGCCGGTTTCTGTTCCACCCACGGGACAGTGGCAGTGGCTGGGGACACCATCACGGTGGCTCGCGCTCCAGGTGCTGCTACTCCGGTGGCAGTTGGAAGTGGCCCTGGGAACGTCTGCGAGCTGGGGAGGGATGTGCCCCTCTCTCCTCTCGCAGACGACTCCTCTCTCTGCTAGCAGCTCTGCCTGACCTGAGGTGGGCAGGGGAACGTGCAAGGGGGCCACTGGTGTGGCCTGGGCGCTAGTGGGCGCCCATCACATGGACCCAGCTGTCAGCTCCCAGCGGGCTGCGTGGTGCACCCGCACCGGGACCCATCCCCGCCCCTGTCCTGCGGGGAAGGCCGTGGACACGCCGCACCTGCTCTGCAGGGCCTCGCCCTCTGCCTCTCAGAACCTCGACCTTCTCTTCCACTGCCCGCTTGGGGTCATGGTGACTGGACCCGTTCAGCTCTCCTGCAAGTCCTTCATGGATGTGGCCAGGACCTCGCTTTAGGAAGAACACCCTCTGGCAGAGTCAATCCAGCTTATACTGGGTCAAGGGTAGGCTGGCGGTACGTTCCCAAATATGCAGAGGAGACACTGAGCCCTGTGTCACTGGAGGTGATCGCGCTTGATATGAGATACCGTCGTTAGGACTGAGTGAAAGGTGGGACGAAGAGTCTTCATTACTCTGTGCATTATTTGACTATCTTTAGTGAGTTACTCTTTACATCTTCCACCCAGTGCATCTCAGTAGCTCTAAGTTTTCTGCACTATCCATAGAAATAAGCAGTGACAGGATAGGAAAAAAACGATTTAAAAAACCGGCCAATGTTCAAGATTTGAATCCCTAAAGCCATCCTAACAGGCATACTTCCCACCCTCTAGAATCCACTCTGCCTCACACTGGCACCAAAAGACCTCGGAAAAGCACATTTAAAATCGGATCCATTTGCCAAGCTAGTGGTGCCTTTCTATTACCCACCACACTCGGGAGAGGCAGCCTGTCTGGGAAGTTGTTTTCAATTCATCTTGCATTGTGCGGTGCCCTTTCCCATAGAGGAAACCTGCTCATGTAAAGAAGCAGCCACCGTTAGGCGGCAGCACTTGTACTGCATCTTAAACACATCCCGATTCGTGAGGCAGCCCTCATCGCTCAGCCCCCTGAGAGCAGTACTGCTGGGACTCAAGCTGCCTGAGCATTTACAGGAAAACAATTTGTTGACCCCAATCTAGGTTTGCGCTTTTCAATTTTTCAACTGACATTGGCAACAAAAGCCTCTATATAGCCTATGCACCCAGTTCCAATTAAAACACCTTTGCAAATAAACCAGATTACATATTCACAGACTCCTACAATGTCCGGGTTCCGAAAAATCAAATTCCCAAAGTGAATTCCTCAAAACTAATCTGAAATGTTACATATTTAAATTAACTTTTCCTAAGAATGGAAACGTGATACAACATAGTCATTTACAAGGCGAAATTTAGGTACTAAGAGGAAGTAATGATACAATGAACACAGCGATGTATAAAATCTGTTGATGAAAAATGACAATAAGATAAAAAGCGACTAGTTGAGGGGCTAGCATTGTGAGATGACCAGCGGCTGTTTTCCTTATATTTTTCAGGTATAGTTTTTATGTACAATATTATATACGTTTCAGGTGTACAACACAGTGATTCACAATTTTAAAGGCTGTAACTCCATTTATAGCAGTTATAAACTACTGGCTATATTCTCTGTGCTGTATAATATATCCTTGTAGCTTATTTATTTTATATAGATATTAATATATAGATATTAATTTATGAATATATTTGTTTATGTTATATATAGTAGTTTGTACCTCTTAACCCCCTACCCCATCTTGCCCCTCCCCCTTCCCTCTCCCCAGCGGGAACCACTAGCTTGTTCTCTGTATCTCAGTGTGTTTCTTTTTGTTATACTCACTACTTTATTTTGCAGATTCCACATATAAGTGATAACATACAGCACTCGTCCTATTATTTCACTAAGCATAATAGCCTCCCAAGTCCATCCGCGTTGTTGCAAATGGGAAATTTTCATTCTCTTTTTCGGTTGAGTAGTATTCCATTGTATGTATATGTATAAACGTAGGGGTGTGTGTGTGTGTGTGTGTGTGTGTGTGTGTGTGTGTACACATCTTCTTTATCCATCCTTCTGTTGATGAACACTTAGGTGGCTTCCATGTCTTGGCTATTGTAAATAACACTGCTGTGTACATTGGAGTGCATGTATCTTTTTGAGTTAGGGTTTTTCTTTTTCTCTGATATGTACCCAGGAATGGAACTGCGGGGTCATATGGTAGTTCTATGTTTAGTTTTTTGAGAAACCTCCATACAGTTTTCCACAGTGGCTGTACAATTTACGTCCCCACCAATGGTGCACATGGGTTCCCTCTTCTCCTTATATTTTTCCTTTTTTATTTTTTGGAAGGCAATCTTCTCATTTTAATTTTTAAAAGGTTATTATAAATTGTTTTGGAAAGAGTGCTTCCGTTTAAACGCATAGGATAAAGGCAAATATATCTTTTCTAAAAATCTATAAAACAGGAGTAAAGTTCACGTAGGGCATCATTTTGTTTTACCTCACACCTCCTTCTTTTAACTTTTTGAATCATGTGAATACGTTACGTATCTTAAAATACATACGTGTGTTGCAATATATATGCGTGTGTTTGTGTACACGTAAATCCACGTATCATATGTTTCTTTTGCTGCCCCCAATTTTTCTCTTCTGTTCTATCCCTTACATTCACAGCCCATGCATAATACGTTGTGGGTCTGAGGAAGACAATCAACAGAAACCCTCTTTGCCAAGTTCTCGGTAAAATTAAGACAAAAGAATGAAGCAGACAGGAGACCAAAATAAAAGGCTGTGTTGGAGGATATGACTTTTATCAGCGGGCAAATTTCCTTCCTAATTTTAAGAATATCCTGCGATGAGATAAATTCATCTATAGTGACCCAGGCAGAGCTGAACCGAGGCAGGTCTCACCATATTCTGGTGTAATATGCAAGATACTTAACACCTTACGATCTGGCACCTAACAATCTAAACAGTCTACAGCTACAGACAGCACGGACAGCCGCGTGGATGTGTAAGCTTGCCCAGGCAGGGCCTGATTCTGTACTTAGTGTGGGGGGCAGCGCAGAAAAAATGCGTGCTGAGGGCAGGCCGGCTCCTCAAGAGAAGCAAACCCATGCCCAGTTTATCCTTCCAGCCCACCAATCAAATCAGTCATTTCACCTCTCAAGGGAAGAGTGAAGTAAGGGAGTAGAGAGAAACCAGGAGTGTTACCCTAATCACAAATGGAGATGGAAGGAAACACCACAAATAGGGAAGAATCCTTTGGAAGAACAGATTCAAATGTAAAACTATTAAAAGTTGTACTAAGGCTTTGAAGAAAATAAACAAGGTGCTACGACAGAGACCAACGGTGCGATGAACCTATACATATGTAAGTTCTTTTCAAAATGAGTGCTATGCACTTATCCCCTTGCCCCCCTCCAAGTTCATACGTTCAAGTCCTAACCCCTAATGTGAATGTATTAATATTTGCAGATAGGGCCTATAAGGAGATAATTACAGTTAAATGAGGTCATATGGTGGAGCCCTGATAGAGAGGATTAGCGCCCTCATCCAAAAAGGCACCAGAATGCTCACTCTCCCCGCTGCCACTTCCCGCTCAACAAAGAAGAGGTCATGTGAGCCTACAAAGATTTGGTGTTGCCTACAAGCTGAAAGAAGAGGCCTCAGAATGAAACCTACCTTGTCAGCATCTTAATCTTCAACTTATATGACTTCAACTTATAATATTATGTATATATATAGAGAGAGAGAGAGAAAGAGAGAGAGAAATGTACATAGCTTATGACATGTAACTACAAAGTTTTATATTTATCTTCATAGTGCCTATTGAATGAAGAGCATTGTTAGAACATGATATGAACTATAAGCTGAGCTAGATTATAAAGGTTCTTTTTAATGCTGAATTAAAACGTGGGTCCCTTAAAAATTAGATGTATACCTTATTTTCAAGATTGAGTTTTTAATTAATGTCCTGTCTCAAATAATACTTGCAAACAATCAATTTAGACTTTTCATTGCTTACTTACTCAGTTGCTTCTCTGTTGGGAACTCTTCTCACGGAGAAAGCCACCATCGCTTTGAAGAGATAGTCTTCATTTGTATCCCAGGCGTACTGAAAGAGAAGTAAAACGAAGGTCAAGTGAAGAGGCATGGGGTAAAAATTGGTCCACTGGGTTCTAACTGTGGCCACACTGGTGTTGGTGTCTGTGTGTGTGTCTGTCTGTCTGCGTCTCTCTCTCATCTTCTCTCTCATCTTCCTTCCTTCCTGGAGACCATGATAAATCATGTCACCATAATGTTCAGGATAGAGTTTCCCAGCTATTCTATCACTGTAAGTGTGGTGTGTTTCCCATTGCATTATCTTCTTCCAAATCTGCAGTACTCGTAGCCAGTCAACAAACAGGTAATCTGCACATCTCATCCCGGACATAAACAGTTGATTCCCTTCTTCCCTTTCACCTTTCCCTCATAAACTGACTCCCCTTCTCAGCTTCCTTCCCTTTATTAACTCCGGTACAATTTTACTTTTTATATTCTTAGCTGAAAACTTGAGTGTATGTGTGTATTATGGGCTGAATTGTACCCCCCTACAAAGAAATTCATATGTTAAATTCCTAACCCCCCAGTACCTCAGAATGGAACCAATATATATGGAGATAGTGTCTTTACAGAGGTGATCAGGTTACAATCAGATCACTAGGGTGGGCCCTAATCCAATATGACGGGTGTCCTTGAAAGAACAGGAAATTTGTCACAGACACATACAGAGGGAAGACGTGTAGACACAGGGAGAACACAGCCATCTAGAAGCCAAGGGGAGAGGCCTGGAACACATCCCTCCCTCACAGAACTCAGAAGGAACCGACCCCGCTGACACCTTGATCTTGGACTTCCAGCCTCCAGAACAAGAGAAAACAAATTTCTGTCGTTTAAGCCACTCAATCTGTGGTACTGTGTTTCAGCAGCCCTAGCAAACTGAAGTGGCTGACCCCACATTTTAGGTGGTAATCAAGTGTAACTGGAGAAAATCACAAAACAGGTTCTGTGGCTTAACTCTAAACTCATGATGACCTACTCCCAGATTGCCCGGGATCCCCTTAGGATTCTCCGTCAGTTTTCTCTCTCTCATGGTTCACAATGACTATTTCAAAGTTCCTTCAGGCCTCCCCAAATCTCAGTGCTTCCCTCAAACCTCACTCTCACTAGGCGCTCTTGTTTTATAAGTTACTGATACATCTCGAGTCATCCACTTACACTCCTCCGCCCTCCTGACACCAAGTACAAAACTTCCCCCATAGGCACATGTCTTATCCACATCCTCCCCCGAAGGGCCAGATGTGGTGTTTCTCCTCCTGTCAACGGCTGTTCTGTCCACCTCTATTAGGAACGCTTCCATTCAGCCCTTCCCAGGATCTAAACAATACAGTTTTCCCCTCGCTTCTGTGCACTCAGTGCTGACTGGAGGCTGTCCATTGACTCTGAACCATGCTCAACTCTTTCCGATTAAAACAACAGCAAAACGAAATCACTTTATTCAGTCCTCCTTCTTCTACCCATTGCTGTCTCTCTCCTGCCCTTCAGAGCCAAAATTCCCAAAGGAGTTGTCCATCCTTCTGTCTTTACACGGTCACTGCCCACTTACTCTTTTCTTTTAATATAAATTTATTTATTTTATTTATTTGTGGCTGTGTTGGGTCTTCGTTGTTGTGCGTGGGCTTTTCTCTAGTTGCGGCGAGCAGGGGCTACTCTTCGTTGCGGTGAGCGGGCCTCTCATTGCGGTGGCTTCTCTTGTTGCGGAGCACGGGCTCTAGGCACGCGGGCTCAGTAGTTGTGGCACATGGGCTTCAGTAGTTGCGGCTCACGGGCTCTAGAGCGCAGGCTCAGTAGTTGTGGCACACGGGCTTAGCTGCTCCGCAGCATGTGGGATCTTCCCGGACCAGGGCTCAAACCAGTGTGCCCTGCATCGGCAGGCAGATTCTTAACCACTGCGCCACCAGGGAAGCCCCACTGCCCACTTATTCTTAATCTCCTCCACCATCTGCCTTCCAATCCCTCCACTCCACAAAGCGGCTCTCTCACGTTACCGATGACCCAATGAGCGGTTTTCAGTCACGCCTCGCTTGGCCTCTCAACAGCACATTTGATGCTCTTGAACAGTCCCTTCATCCGAAAGCACTCTCTTCCCTTTCGTGATACAGCATCGTCCTGGTTGTCCTCCTGCCCCTCTGCCTCCTTTGCAGGTTCACCCTCCTCTACAAGGGCCTTAAGCTTTCGAGAATCGCTAAGCTCAAGGCTAGCCCCTCTCCTCTTGCCACCCTCCGCTTTCTCCCTCAGCACTGTCATTACCACCTCAGTGCAGGTGACGCAGGAACGTGTATCTCAAGCCAGCTCTGTCCTTGCCTGTTTGTCAATAATACCTCAAACTCAGTAAGTCCAAAATTAAAGCCATGGTTTTCTTGTTGGTTCTTGGTTCCCTGACTCATAAATGGGCCATCATGCATCCAGTTGCATAATTAGAAACAAAAGCTTATCCTTGACCCGTTGTCCTCTCTTCCTTGTCAGCCCATCCCCGTGGCTCTGAAATCCCTTCCCTGCCCCCTCTCTCCACCAACACACCATACTCCAAATAGCTATCATCTCCCACCTGCACTACTCCACCTGCTGCCCAACTGGGTCCTCCTCTCGACTCCAGGCGCCTGGACTCTCTGTCTTCCACACTGTGGCCAAAGTGTCTTGTAAACACAAATTCTGTCATGACACTCCTTCCACGAAACTCCTCGTCGCTTTACAGATAATATCAAGGACTTCCCTGATGGTGCAGTGGTTAGCAGCCCGCCTGGCAATGCAGGGGACACGGGTTCGAGCCCTGGTCCGGGAAGACCCCACGTGCCATGGAGCAGCTGAGCCCGGGCGCCACAACTACTGAGGCTGCGCTCTAGAGCCCGTGAGCCGCAACTACTGAGCCCGCGTGCCACAACTACTGAGCCTGCGTTCTAGAGCCCGCGTGCCACAACTACGGAAGCCGGCATGCCTAGAGCCCGTGTTCTGCAACGAGAAGCCACCGCAATGAGAAGCCCGTGCGCAGCAACGAAGAGTAGCCCCCGCTCGCTGCAACTAGAGAAAAGCCCGTGCACAGCAACAAAGACCCAACGCAGCCAAAAATAAATAAATAAATGGATCCATTAATTTAAATAAATAAATATATATATATATATATATATATATATATATATATATATATATAAACATCAAAACTCCTCAACACAGCCCACACATTCTTTGGCCTGACCCTTCCTTCCGCCCGAAGCTCATCATGCACCAGAGTCCTCCCCACTGCTCCACTTCCAGGCACCTTGCCCTCCTTCCACCCTTCACTCTCCCCAAGTTCTTTCCTATAATAAGCCTTTGCATGTGCTGGTCCCTCCACCCTCTTTCCTTTCATCCCCTGGTTCACTTTTACTCCTGCTTTAGACCTCACACAAATGCCAGTTCCTGCGGCCCCTCGTGAGAACAAAGCCCCTACGTACTTCTCCTCCCTGTAATGCTTGTCAAGATTACACACTTGCATTTGGTTCATTAATATGCAACCAATTCCACTACTATAAGCTCCCCAAGGGCAAGGATAAGCCTGGTTTTAGCTGCACTGCATCCCCAGCACCCAGCACGGGGCCTGCCCTCAGAGGATCCTGGGATAAGCAACCCTACGCACTGGCAGAGATGGTGGATTCTGCAGTCAGACTGCCTGGGTTCAAACCCGACCCCTGCCCCTTGCTGACTTGACATCTTGAGTAGGCCACGTAATGTCTCTGCGCCTCAGTTTTCTCATCCACCTCATGAGAATGGGAATACCCATGCCACCTTCCTCAAAGGGTTGTTGTGAGGGCTAAATGAGCTGATGTGAGCAGAGTGATTAAGAGGGTCCCAGCTTGAAAAGTAAACTAAGTTCTCAAGGAATGCTGCCGGTTAGAATGATTATTACTCATGGAGCGAGCGAACAAAATGGTGGATACACTGATGTGTACAGATGGATGACTAATAAGGAAAAATATAAAGAAAAAGAAAAAGAAAATTATACCATTGGAATTTCTCTGTTTTCAAAATCATATACCTGGGGATCATTCTTAAATAAGGAATCGGACCAAAACAAGAATAACAACAGGAATTCATCAGTGAGCGGACAGTGTTAGGGATCTCATCCCCCCACACTCACCAGCTGACCACACCGTGGCATCCCAAAACATGTGGCCTCTCTCTGACCTCAGAAACCTTCTGGGGCTTCCTCATTAAACTCTGTTTAGTGTCCTCACCATTCAACCATCCACCTGTCACATGTGGACAGAATCTGTTGACCGCTTTTGGATTCACTGCAGGCTTCTACTTTCCGTCTCCCATGCCAGCCGTGGAGCTGGCCGAATAGGTCCCTTCTGCGTGTGCTTTTGAGGAAAATTTTCACAAGAGATTGATTCACACCACCGTGAACAGACCTCCAAACCTCAGCACTGTAATCAGTTACCCAACAGCCCTTGCAAAGTTTGTTTTGGAAGCAGGAAATTTTCAACTATTCATTATCAGTAGAAATGAAAGACGAGAAATCTTATTAGTGTTGAGAGACAACACTATCTATCTGTGAATGGATGAGGACTGAAACCTTTAGGAGAGTCCACATGGAATCCGTGCTGTCCAGGTTAAAAAATAAGTCCCGAAAGGCTTTCACCAGGGCCTTAAGAATAAAATTACACAAAGTGACATTAGCAACCATTCTAGAAGAAACACACAGCCTCTGTAGAAATACAAGTAACTTCGCTCTTTTCCCTTAAAGGAGCATTCAAGTGCATTTTGTCCATTTTTACAGTAATGAAAGAGAGTGCCCTTCAGTCAATTTTCAGGACCTGGTACAAATTATTATATTTCCTCCCTTTAAATGTCAAGGGCAAAAAGTGGAGGGCTCCCCCGCCACCCAGAGCCAAGCGCCTGGGCCAGCAGTGGGAGCTGAAGGATCCCCTATGCTCAGAACACAGGGGCGCCCCGCGACGCCCCGAGTGGCTCCGCGAGGCCCCGAGTGGCTCCGCGAGGCCCCGAGTGAGTCCGCGAGGCCCCGAGTGAGTCCGAGAGGCCCCGAGTGAGTCCGCGAGGCCCCGAGTGAGTCCGAGAGGCCCCGAGTGAGTCCGAGAGGCCCCGGCCTGGCGCGCGCAGGACCTCGTGCCCAGAGGTTCCAACGCCCCGCGAACCATCCCCCACCCCGATGCCAATGGTCGCCTCAGCGTCGTAAGCTTGACGTCTACAGACTTCGGGGCCGCCCAGAGGCCAAAGCCCGTCGAAGGTCCGACCCCACTGACCCGCGAGCATGGGCAGCTACCTGAGCAGGTACCTGGGCACGGCCAAGGCCACGCAGCCAGCCCACGCCCGGAAGCGCCGGGCCCCACGGTTCCCATGGACCGGGCCCGCCCGCGGCACCTGCCTCCCGATGGGCCGGGCCGGGTGCCAAATCCTGTGCCACCGCCGCCGCCGCCACCGCCGGGATCGCGGGCTCTCGTTCCGCAGCAGGCCGCTCCCCGCCATCCTGCGCAGCTGGAAGTACTACCCGGTCCGCGGGTCCTTGGTGCTCCAGGCCTGGAGGCGCCTTCCCAGAGGGCCGCCCCTCCGCACCTTCTCGAGGCTGGGGTTTTCCGGCCGTGGCAACGGTTTCACGATGAGGTCCCGGTGGAACGCCCGCCTCTCCTGCCACACGCAGAGCCTGGTGGGCGTCCGTACCGCCCCCGTTGAAAGCCTAAGCAGCTTGTCCACGTGTCCGCCCAGCCAGGAGTCCCCGGAACCCTGTGCCAAGGAGACCGCGCTGAGGGCCCTCAGCCGACGCGAGCAAGGACAAAGGCGGCTCGACGGGCCTCTGAGGTCTGACAGCCCCGAGCCCAGGCTGTCGGCCTTCCGGCCCGTGTTGAGGAATGGAGTGGTCCCTGCCTTTGTGCCCAGGCTGGGGCCTCTGAGAAGCATCTGCTCCCGGTGCAACCGCCTCCGAGAAGAGGACACTGAGCCCCGGCCTGACAGCAGCCCTGCCTGACGCCCACCCTGCTGTGAGGCCCGTCCCCCACCCCCCCACCCGCACCCCCCCACCCCCCCACCCCCCCACCCTCATCCCCACCCCCACCCCCACCACCGGCCCAGGGCACAGTCACAGAGCCTCGCTGCAGAGATGGGAGCGGATCACCGCTCCCGGGCCTGGGCCTCCTGCAGCCTGACGTCCCCCTTGAGTCCTGAGAGCCAAAGCCACCTCCTCCTGACACTCAAACCCACATTTCTTTTACCCAGCTGACCCCTGCCCTACCCCTGCCTGAGTCACTGGCACGGACCGCCAGGCCAGCTCCCTCCACTCCAGCCAGGAGCTGCCAAGCCCCAGAGCCACCTCTCCTACCTGCAGAGCCCGCCCCGAGGAAGCACCGCTGACGTCCAGGCCTGCACTCCCTCCTGCCCACCCACCCTTGCTGCCTTTGCCCCTGAGAAGACCCTTCTCAGCAAGGCGTGCGTCTCCCCTACTGCCCACTTCATACGGTTTAAAGGTGGTTCTTATTTTAAATAATACTAAAATAGCTTCATTATCCTAGAGATTGTCATGGTCTTTCTTTCAAAGATTCAAACATTAGGATTTCATCCACATGATGGTTTCTCCACCCTGGCTCTGTTGGGGCCAGACAAGTCTTTGTTTGTGGGGTGCAGACCTCTGCATTGTAGGGTTTTAGCAAAATCCCTGGTCTCTGTCCTCTAGGTGCCAGCAGATAATCCATATTGTAAACATACAACGCGTCTCCAGGCCCTGCCAGATGTTTGGGGGGCGAGGGGCGGGGCGCGCGGTGCACAATGACACTGGTGGAGAGCCACTGAGGGACAGTGCCCTCTACTGGCAGAAACAGTCACGCCCGGTCTCCCAAAATGTGCCTTTTTCAAAGACACAGAGAGGAACAAAATGAAGTGGTGTGTGCTTGGCAAAAACATATCCCCCACTTTGCAGAATGCTGTGGGGTGCGAATGACTCATGTTTTGGGCCTTATTAACAATCAGACAATGCGGTTTTTTAAAATGAGCTACTCATTTATCATCTTCAGTTTCGCAAAAATTGAAAAGTTAAAAAATATCAAATGCTGGAAATGATGCAGAGAACTGGAATCCCAGGCAGTGCTGTGGGTGTCGATAGGTCCAGCCCTTCTGAAGCGGCATTTGGAAGTGTTTCCTAGAACACAGTGCGGCCACCAGAAACACTCTTACACACACACACACACACACACACACACACACTGGTGAGGATGTTCTTCGCAGCCCCCTTTGTCAGAGCAGAGCATTGGAAGAACCTAAATGTCCACCAACAGGGGAAGGGATAAAGTAAATATGGTATTGCTATCAAGGGACTACTATTCCACAGATTAAAGGAAAGAAAGAGCCCAGGGTTTCTGCACTGTTCGGTCTGGGCCAGATAATTCTATGATGTGGATGCCCTGTGCGTTGCAGGATGTTTAGAAGCAAACCCGGCCTCTGTGGACTCGATATCATCAGGACCTCCTCCAGTAAAAACAATCACACATGTCTCCAGCCACTGCCAAACACTCGCTGAAGGACAAAAATCACCCCCAGTTGGGAACTACCGATCTAGAGTTACGCATTTTTTTAAACAGGTATATCTCAAAAATACACTGTCAAATGAAAAAGATGGGAAGTGGCATATTATGGGTAGCACAAGCCGTTTATATAAATCAAAAAATATATATATACAAAGTAATATTGCTAGCATAATACAGGGGGCCGGAAACCAAGTAAATGGTCATTTGGACACTTTGCCTGTATTGTTCTTTCCATCTAAAGCCTCTTCTGTTTGAACAGTTTGAAATACTGTTCTGTTTGAACAGTTTGAAATACTGTTCAAACATGAATTTCAAGGTTTCCCCTTTAGAGGGTCAGAGAATGAGCTGTAAACATAGCAAAGCCCCTTCTCCCTCCCATGGAGCACGCTTTCTAAGGGGGCAGAGACAGAAGGTAAACATTTAAATAAATGTACACACACTGACAGGTGGGGAGATGTGCTGTGAAGAAACCAAGGCAGGAGGAGGGATGCACACAAGCTGCATCGACACACTGTGGCCCCAGCGCTTCCTCTGTCCCCATCACCATGGAACCCGCTATCCCTTACTACGAATTCAAGTCCTTCATTCCGTGTTTCCACTGGGTGGCAACTCAGGCTTTAACACAGCACCTCAGCAAATAACAGGAAAATATGTTATCTACTTAGAAATAAAGATGTCCAAAACATTAAAATTGCTGGCTGAAAATATTAAACTCAACATTTTCAATGGAGACAGTTACTGTTGCATACAAAACAACCTGGGCTGAAACTCTATAAATCAAGCTTTTATTCTGAAGTTTACTCCCTGCCATTTGCTAGACATGAGACAAGGCACTGCACTCTGCGTGAGTTACCAGAAAGGGCTTGAGACCTTCGTGTGTCAGTGAGGGTACGGTTAACTGCTTAGGGTCTTCCTCAGTAGAAGAGTAGTAAGTATCCCTCCTACATGATGGTTTAGCCAGGAAAAGTAAGTCAAAGGTTTTAAGCACACAAAACAGTAAGCTTCTGCTCTACAAATATCAACTACAGAAACAGAACTACAGAGATGTGTTTACATTTTGTTCCGATCCAGGCAGTTGAACTGGTAATGAGTAAACCCGCTTCCCAAAGTAGCGAGCTTGTGGGGAAAGGGCCAGGGGAAAGCACAGCCCTGCTTCTGGAGCCAGCTGCAAGGCAGAGGCTGCAGAGGACGATGGAGACACCCCCGTGGGCTGGGGCTTCTTCCTTGTCTGGATGACCCTTTGGGAAATTAACGGATGTCCTGGCTACCTCAAGAGTAAGACACTGAGGTCCAACAAGAGATAAAATGCAGGCGGCCGGGAGCTCCTTCTACTGTGGCCATTCCCGCCACCTTCACCGTGGGAGTATCCGCCCAGGGGACTCAAGTGCAACACGAGGGAGAAATGGTGGGTGGGACACCGTCTGCTTGTGTCCACTGCAGCCCAGTAGACGGGACCCTGGTTTAAGAGCCAGGACGTCAAGCATTCACTCACAGATGTTTACCGAGAGCTAACAAGGATTAGCCACTATGGTTAGGGAGGGTTAGGAAAAGCGTTCTACTGCAGGGGCATTTAGATTGCACGACCCTGCCCATAAGTGCCGGGTCTAGGAGTTTAGTGCTATTAAGACGCTTGAAGATCAAGGTCACAGTGTGAGCTCACCAGAAGATTAAAACCAAAGTGGGAGCCAAAACTCCCGAGATGCCCGGATCTGCCCACGAGGCTCCATGCTCCGTCGGAGAACAGACCCAGGACAGAGGGGAGGGCACAGGGCTTCTGGATTCCACGTGGTTTGTCCACAGTCTTTGTCAGGAGGGGCTCTAATTTCTACCCACAGTAGAGCTTCATAGTCTCCAAGCTTTGAGCACCGTTTTCAATTTTATCAGCTGAGCGTTCCCTGGGAGCCTATCAAACACTCTGTCCATCTGCAACACAAGACTTCTCTGGGCCCTGGGCCACGAGGCCAAGGCCCAAGTCCACCCTGCCCTGTGCGGCCCTGTATTCCTGAAGTGTGGCCCGTGTGGGCGCTCAGTGACTGTGATGTGAATAGGTGGATGAATGAACTAACAGAACGGAGTAATGAGCTCCACTGTTTTTACTCACTGTTTCTACATTACTCCAAGAGAGAGTAACTGAGAAAGTAAATTGGGCCAGCACGGCAATAACAGAAAAGGGAGGAAGGAAAGGAGGGAGATTACTTCCCTAAAACTTTGTTTCCCCAATCACAAATATTCAGACAACATAACACAGACAACTCTCTAGTGTAAGAAGACTCCTGAATATAGTGCAGATAGAGGTAGCCAAGAGGAAGTGTACATGTAAGGAAAGTGGGTGCTAAAGGGAGTACCACGAAGAGTGATTTTACGGGTTTCGGTAGATAATTTACTTGGCGACCAAAAGACGCAGATTCCTTCCAGTGATAGATTATGTCCAACCAGCGTGACTTCTTCCACGCCCTTTCTTCTAAATGTGACCACACTGAATGTCCTCTAAGATTTGCACAAAATGAAATATTAATCAGCCGACAGCACTTACTGAACTAAACGTGTCTTTTAAAGTATGTTTTGATGAATAAACTGAAATGCCTAAATCTTACAAAGTTCTCAGCACAAGAAAAAAGATTACATCACGATGCACGGTGACGGATGTTAACTAGACTTACTGAGGTGATCATTTCACAATACACACAAATATCAAATCATTGTGCCGTATACCCGCAACTAATACAACGGGATCTGTCCATTATACCTCAATAAAAATAATAAATAAATAAATGACTGAAATGGCATCAGCACAGCTAAACAGCAAACCTACACTTTCAAGATCTGTAAATATAGATGGGTCTGATGGAACTCTTTGTATTCACTGGAATAATAATTTTGTCCGACTGCTTCGCAAAGCTGTAGTATTTACACATATACAGTCGCTCCTGTCAGCAAATCACTAAAAGGGTAGAAAGGGCCACTCCCATCCCTCAAGTGTGGGGAGCCCTGGTCTGAAGGTAACTGTCTCAGAACTGGCTCCACTGCCACTCCTCATCAGTGGCGCCAGACAGGGCCAACTAGGGTGGGAAGAATTGGGCTCTTGTTTCTGGAAATCAAAGGACTAAACAGGAGCTGGGCTGCTGTTTAACAGGCACGAGACCGTTAATCCCCTTACCGTGGATACAAGAGCATGTCGTTCGTTCTTAGATCACAAGGCTTATCCTTGAATAATTAGGCAGAGGAAGAAATCCAGTCCGTGCCCTACATCATGTTACTCAGAAAGGGAACGCTAGGCCTGAGTTAGACTTCTGCCTCTCCTGCTAAAAATGATAAATTATTCTAAACAACCAATATTGGAGTAAACCAGGCAACTAGATTTCTCAGTTTTCCTGGAAAATAGACTAAAGTTTAAACTCAATCATATTTTCCTGAGATAATACTTTCAACATTTAAAAATTCCTATGAAACTATTTTAGAAAACCTGGCCTAAACCTTATTATAAAAACTTGAAAACACCTGTTTACCATCTTCAATCAAAGTCCCAAGAAACCTTCAAGTAATCTGATCCAATGAAACCAGAACTTTCTACTTTCAGACAACATAAACTTGTCCTTCCCTCTTCCGTTCTACTTTTAAGAAAATCCAGGGAAGAGCAAGAAAACCACTGGATATCAAGATTTGTAAGTAATGCTTTCAAAGGAACTGTCTTGTTTCTGTCACATTTCGTCCGTCTTCCATGACTCCCAGGGCCGGCTTCTTGGGTGTGGGCCTGTGCTGTGTGCGACCTGGATTTACCCATCATTTACATCTCAGGGCCTACCTAGCAGCCTACACAGCAGGCTTCCAACAGAGGTTACTTAATTCTCTGGCCCCCCATCCAGCAGTGTAGGGCACAGGCGGCCTCAGGGGAGCGCCGTGAAGAAGAGGCTTCTGCTTCTCACGCCACTGCCTTGGGCGCTCTGTCAGCCCTTTCTGTCCCTCACTCCCCGACAGCATCTCGAGGAGGCGCGATGGAGCTTGCCTGTCACTTCTGGCCCTTAAAGAGCTCAGGCCGGTCTGGTCTGATCAAAACCTAGACAAACTGTCTTCCCGCCCCTAACACAGGGCTTCCCTCGCCCCCGGCCGTGCTGGCCTCAGAGGCCTGCTCTGTTCTTTTACTCTCCTGGCTCCACCCCTCCTGCGCTTCGCCCCTTACCTCCCCGCAGTCCCGCTCACCGGGGGATGGAAAAGGGAGGTGGGAGAGCGCGGGGATCCGACAGGAGAGAAAAAGGCAAGCTTCTTTTTCCCTAGCCAGGCTCCTTGTGCTGCCCTCTGGCCGCTGGTGGACCCTGCCGGGGCGGGTCCTAGCGTTCTCCACCCAGAGTGCACCCGGGGGGCCTCAGGAGACCGTCTGGGGACCTGTGCACTGCCCCTTCCCCTGACAAGGACGACGCACTCTGGCCGGGGCCGAAGGCTTCCATCTCGCCCCTCCCTGCCCGCTCTGCCGCCTTCCCTTTGCCCTGCACTTGGATCTCGGGCCCCACGGGCAGCGACTCGTGCAGCTCCCTCCGGAGGCCTCTGCTTGGCCCCGGGCCGGGCGGGCAGCCGTCCCAGTGCAGGCAGCCGTCCCAGTGCAGGCTGTTGGCAAAGCCGCCCTCTCTCACCCAGCCATGGAGGCTCAAGCCAGCCTTTGCCTTCAGACTTCTCCAGCTAAGAGGCAGGCGCCGGTTTCTGTTCCACCCACGGGACAGTGGCAGTGGCTGGGGACACCATCACGGTGGCTCGCGCTCCAGGTGCTGCTACTCCGGTGGCAGTTGGAAGTGGCCCTGGGAACGTCTGCGAGCTGGGGAGGGATGTGCCCCTCTCTCCTCTCGCAGACGACTCCTCTCTCTGCTAGCAGCTCTGCCTGACCTGAGGTGGGCAGGGGAACGTGCAAGGGGGCCACTGGTGTGGCCTGGGCGCTAGTGGGCGCCCATCACATGGACCCAGCTGTCAGCTCCCAGCGGGCTGCGTGGTGCACCCGCACCGGGACCCATCCCCGCCCCTGTCCTGCGGGGAAGGCCGTGGACACGCCGCACCTGCTCTGCAGGGCCTCGCCCTCTGCCTCTCAGAACCTCGACCTTCTCTTCCACTGCCCGCTTGGGGTCATGGTGACTGGACCCGTTCAGCTCTCCTGCAAGTCCTTCATGGATGTGGCCAGGACCTCGCTTTAGGAAGAACACCCTCTGGCAGAGTCAATCCAGCTTATACTGGGTCAAGGGTAGGCTGGCGGTACGTTCCCAAATATGCAGAGGAGACACTGAGCCCTGTGTCACTGGAGGTGATCGCGCTTGATATGAGATACCGTAGTTAGGACTGAGTGAAAGGTGGGACGAAGAGTCTTCATTACTCTGTGCATTATTTGACTATCTTTAGTGAGTTACTCTTTACATCTTCCACCCAGTGCATCTCAGTAGCTCTAAGTTTTCTGCACTATCCATAGAAATAAGCAGTGACAGGATAGGAAAAAAACGATTTAAAAAACCGGCCAATGTTCAAGATTTGAATCCCTAAAGCCATCCTAACAGGCATACTTCCCACCCTCTAGAATCCACTCTGCCTCACACTGGCACCAAAAGACCTCGGAAAAGCACATTTAAAATCGGATCCATTTGCCAAGCTAGTGGTGCCTTTCTATTACCCACCACACTCGGGAGAGGCAGCCTGTCTGGGAAGTTGTTTTCAATTCATCTTGCATTGTGCGGTGCCCTTTCCCATAGAGGAAACCTGCTCATGTAAAGAAGCAGCCACCGTTAGGCGGCAGCACTTGTACTGCATCTTAAACACATCCCGATTCGTGAGGCAGCCCTCATCGCTCAGCCCCCTGAGAGCAGTACTGCTGGGACTCAAGCTGCCTGAGCATTTACAGGAAAACAATTTGTTGACCCCAATCTAGGTTTGCGCTTTTCAATTTTTCAACTGACATTGGCAACAAAAGCCTCTATATAGCCTATGCACCCAGTTCCAATTAAAACACCTTTGCAAATAAACCAGATTACATATTCACAGACTCCTACAATGTCCGGGTTCCGAAAAATCAAATTCCCAAAGTGAATTCCTCAAAACTAATCTGAAATGTTACATATTTAAATTAACTTTTCCTAAGAATGGAAACGTGATACAACATAGTCATTTACAAGGCGAAATTTAGGTACTAAGAGGAAGTAATGATACAATGAACACAGCGATGTATAAAATCTGTTGATGAAAAATGACAATAAGATAAAAAGCGACTAGTTGAGGGGCTAGCATTGTGAGATGACCAGCGGCTGTTTTCCTTATATTTTTCAGGTATAGTTTTTATGTACAATATTATATACGTTTCAGGTGTACAACACAGTGATTCACAATTTTAAAGGCTGTAACTCCATTTATAGCAGTTATAAACTACTGGCTATATTCTCTGTGCTGTATAATATATCCTTGTAGCTTATTTATTTTATATAGATATTAATATATAGATATTAATTTATGAATATATTTGTTTATGTTATATATAGTAGTTTGTACCTCTTAACCCCCTACCCCATCTTGCCCCTCCCCCTTCCCTCTCCCCAGCGGGAACCACTAGCTTGTTCTCTGTATCTCAGTGTGTTTCTTTTTGTTATACTCACTACTTTATTTTGCAGATTCCACATATAAGTGATAACATACAGCACTCGTCCTATTATTTCACTAAGCATAATAGCCTCCCAAGTCCATCCGCGTTGTTGCAAATGGGAAATTTTCATTCTCTTTTTCGGTTGAGTAGTATTCCATTGTATGTATATGTATAAACGTAGGGGTGTGTGTGTGTGTGTGTGTGTGTGTGTGTGTGTGTGTGTACACATCTTCTTTATCCATCCTTCTGTTGATGAACACTTAGGTGGCTTCCATGTCTTGGCTATTGTAAATAACACTGCTGTGTACATTGGAGTGCATGTATCTTTTTGAGTTAGGGTTTTTCTTTTTCTCTGATATGTACCCAGGAATGGAACTGCGGGGTCATATGGTAGTTCTATGTTTAGTTTTTTGAGAAACCTCCATACAGTTTTCCACAGTGGCTGTACAATTTACGTCCCCACCAATGGTGCACATGGGTTCCCTCTTCTCCTTATATTTTTCCTTTTTTATTTTTTGGAAGGCAATCTTCTCATTTTAATTTTTAAAAGGTTATTATAAATTGTTTTGGAAAGAGTGCTTCCGTTTAAACGCATAGGATAAAGGCAAATATATCTTTTCTAAAAATCTATAAAACAGGAGTAAAGTTCACGTAGGGCATCATTTTGTTTTACCTCACACCTCCTTCTTTTAACTTTTTGAATCATGTGAATACGTTACGTATCTTAAAATACATACGTGTGTTGCAATATATATGCGTGTGTTTGTGTACACGTAAATCCACGTATCATATGTTTCTTTTGCTGCCCCCAATTTTTCTCTTCTGTTCTATCCCTTACATTCACAGCCCATGCATAATACGTTGTGGGTCTGAGGAAGACAATCAACAGAAACCCTCTTTGCCAAGTTCTCGGTAAAATTAAGACAAAAGAATGAAGCAGACAGGAGACCAAAATAAAAGGCTGTGTTGGAGGATATGACTTTTATCAGCGGGCAAATTTCCTTCCTAATTTTAAGAATATCCTGCGATGAGATAAATTCATCTATAGTGACCCAGGCAGAGCTGAACCGAGGCAGGTCTCACCATATTCTGGTGTAATATGCAAGATACTTAACACCTTACGATCTGGCACCTAACAATCTAAACAGTCTACAGCTACAGACAGCACGGACAGCCGCGTGGATGTGTAAGCTTGCCCAGGCAGGGCCTGATTCTGTACTTAGTGTGGGGGGCAGCGCAGAAAAAATGCGTGCTGAGGGCAGGCCGGCTCCTCAAGAGAAGCAAACCCATGCCCAGTTTATCCTTCCAGCCCACCAATCAAATCAGTCATTTCACCTCTCAAGGGAAGAGTGAAGTAAGGGAGTAGAGAGAAACCAGGAGTGTTACCCTAATCACAAATGGAGATGGAAGGAAACACCACAAATAGGGAAGAATCCTTTGGAAGAACAGATTCAAATGTAAAACTATTAAAAGTTGTACTAAGGCTTTGAAGAAAATAAACAAGGTGCTACGACAGAGACCAACGGTGCGATGAACCTATACATATGTAAGTTCTTTTCAAAATGAGTGCTATGCACTTATCCCCTTGCCCCCCTCCAAGTTCATACGTTCAAGTCCTAACCCCTAATGTGAATGTATTAATATTTGCAGATAGGGCCTATAAGGAGATAATTACAGTTAAATGAGGTCATATGGTGGAGCCCTGATAGAGAGGATTAGCGCCCTCATCCAAAAAGGCACCAGAATGCTCACTCTCCCCGCTGCCACTTCCCGCTCAACAAAGAAGAGGTCATGTGAGCCTACAAAGATTTGGTGTTGCCTACAAGCTGAAAGAAGAGGCCTCAGAATGAAACCTACCTTGTCAGCATCTTAATCTTCAACTTATATGACTTCAACTTATAATATTATGTATATATAGAGAGAGAGAGAGAGAAAGAGAGAGAGAAATGTACATAGCTTATGACATGTAACTACAAAGTTTTATATTTATCTTCATAGTGCCTATTGAATGAAGAGCATTGTTAGAACATGATATGAACTATAAGCTGAGCTAGATTATAAAGGTTCTTTTTAATGCTGAATTAAAACGTGGGTCCCTTAAAAATTAGATGTATACCTTATTTTCAAGATTGAGTTTTTAATTAATGTCCTGTCTCAAATAATACTTGCAAACAATCAATTTAGACTTTTCATTGCTTACTTACTCAGTTGCTTCTCTGTTGGGAACTCTTCTCACGGAGAAAGCCACCATCGCTTTGAAGAGATAGTCTTCATTTGTATCCCAGGCGTACTGAAAGAGAAGTAAAACGAAGGTCAAGTGAAGAGGCATGGGGTAAAAATTGGTCCACTGGGTTCTAACTGTGGCCACACTGGTGTTGGTGTCTGTGTGTGTGTGTGTCTGTCTGCGTCTCTCTCTCATCTTCTCTCTCATCTTCCTTCCTTCCTGGAGACCATGATAAATCATGTCACCATAATGTTCAGGATAGAGTTTCCCAGCTATTCTATCACTGTAAGTGTGGTGTGTTTCCCATTGCATTATCTTCTTCCAAATCTGCAGTACTCGTAGCCAGTCAACAAACAGGTAATCTGCACATCTCATCCCGGACATAAACAGTTGATTCCCTTCTTCCCTTTCACCTTTCCCTCATAAACTGACTCCCCTTCTCAGCTTCCTTCCCTTTATTAACTCCGGTACAATTTTACTTTTTATATTCTTAGCTGAAAACTTGAGTGTATGTGTGTATTATGGGCTGAATTGTACCCCCCTACAAAGAAATTCATATGTTAAATTCCTAACCCCCCAGTACCTCAGAATGGAACCAATATATATGGAGATAGTGTCTTTACAGAGGTGATCAGGTTACAATCAGATCACTAGGGTGGACCCTAATCCAATATGACGGGTGTCCTTGAAAGAACAGGAAATTTGTCACAGACACATACAGAGGGAAGACGTGTAGACACAGGGAGAACACAGCCATCTAGAAGCCAAGGGGAGAGGCCTGGAACACATCCCTCCCTCACAGAACTCAGAAGGAACCGACCCCGCTGACACCTTGATCTTGGACTTCCAGCCTCCAGAACAAGAGAAAACAAATTTCTGTCGTTTAAGCCACTCAATCTGTGGTACTGTGTTTCAGCAGCCCTAGCAAACTGAAGTGGCTGACCCCACATTTTAGGTGGTAATCAAGTGTAACTGGAGAAAAATCACAAAACAGGTTCTGTGGCTTAACTCTAAACTCATGATGACCTACTCCCAGATTGCCCGGGATCCCCTTAGGATTCTCCGTCAGTTTTCTCTCTCTCATGGTTCACAATGACTATTTCAAAGTTCCTTCAGGCCTCCCCAAATCTCAGTGCTTCCCTCAAACCTCACTCTCACTAGGCGCTCTTGTTTTATAAGTTACTGATACATCTCGAGTCATCCACTTACACTCCCCCGCCCTCCTGACACCAAGTACAAAACTTCCCCCATAGGCACATGTCTTATCCACATCCTCCCCCGAAGGGCCAGATGTGGTGTTTCTCCTCCTGTCAACGGCTGTTCTGTCCACCTCTATTAGGAACGCTTCCATTCGGCCCTTCCCAGGATCTAAACAATACAGTTTTCCCCTCGCTTCTGTGCACTCAGTGCTGACTGGAGGCTGTCCATTGACTCTGAACCATGCTCAACTCTTTCCGATTAAAACAACAGCAAAACGAAATCACTTTATTCAGTCCTCCTTCTTCTACCCATTGCTGTCTCTCTCCTGCCCTTCAGAGCCAAAATTCCCAAAGGAGTTGTCCATCCTTCTGTCTTTACACGGTCACTGCCCACTTACTCTTTTCTTTTAATATAAATTTATTTATTTTATTTATTTGTGGCTGTGTTGGGTCTTCGTTGTTGTGCGTGGGCTTTTCTCTAGTTGCGGCGAGCAGGGGCTACTCTTCGTTGCGGTGAGCGGGCCTCTCATTGCGGTGGCTTCTCTTGTTGCGGAGCACGGGCTCTAGGCACGCGGGCTCAGTAGTTGTGGCACATGGGCTTCAGTAGTTGCGGCTCACGGGCTCTAGAGCGCAGGCTCAGTAGTTGTGGCACACGGGCTTAGCTGCTCCGCAGCATGTGGGATCTTCCCGGACCAGGGCTCAAACCAGTGTGCCCTGCATCGGCAGGCAGATTCTTAACCACTGCGCCACCAGGGAAGCCCCACTGCCCACTTATTCTTAATCTCCTCCACCATCTGCCTTCCAATCCCTCCACTCCACAAAGCGGCTCTCTCACGTTACCGATGACCCAATGAGCGGTTTTCAGTCACGCCTCGCTTGGCCTCTCAACAGCACATTTGATGCTCTTGAACAGTCCCTTCATCCGAAAGCACTCTCTTCCCTTTCGTGATACAGCATCGTCCTGGTTGTCCTCCTGCCCCTCTGCCTCCTTTGCAGGTTCACCCTCCTCTACAAGGGCCTTAAGCTTTCGAGAATCGCTAAGCTCAAGGCTAGCCCCTCTCCTCTTGCCACCCTCCGCTTTCTCCCTCAGCACTGTCATTACCACCTCAGTGCAGGTGACGCAGGAACGTGTATCTCAAGCCAGCTCTGTCCTTGCCTGTTTGTCAATAATACCTCAAACTCAGTAAGTCCAAAATTAAAGCCATGGTTTTCTTGTTGGTTCTTGGTTCCCTGACTCATAAATGGGCCATCATGCATCCAGTTGCATAATTAGAAACAAAAGCTTATCCTTGACCCGTTGTCCTCTCTTCCTTGTCAGCCCATCCCCGTGGCTCTGAAATCCCTTCCCTGCCCCCTCTCTCCACCAACACACCATACTCCAAATAGCTATCATCTCCCACCTGCACTACTCCACCTGCTGCCCAACTGGGTCCTCCTCTCGACTCCAGGCGCCTGGACTCTCTGTCTTCCACACTGTGGCCAAAGTGTCTTGTAAACACAAATTCTGTCATGACACTCCTTCCACGAAACTCCTCGTCGCTTTACAGATAATATCAAGGACTTCCCTGATGGTGCAGTGGTTAGCAGCCCGCCTGGCAATGCAGGGGACACGGGTTCGAGCCCTGGTCCGGGAAGACCCCACGTGCCATGGAGCAGCTGAGCCCGGGCGCCACAACTACTGAGGCTGCGCTCTAGAGCCCGTGAGCCGCAACTACTGAGCCCGCGTGCCACAACTACTGAGCCTGCGTTCTAGAGCCCGCGTGCCACAACTACGGAAGCCGGCATGCCTAGAGCCCGTGTTCTGCAACGAGAAGCCACCGCAATGAGAAGCCCGTGCGCAGCAACGAAGAGTAGCCCCCGCTCGCTGCAACTAGAGAAAAGCCCGTGCACAGCAACAAAGACCCAACGCAGCCAAAAATAAATAAATAAATGGATCCATTAATTTAAATAAATAAATAAATATATATATAAACATCAAAACTCCTCAACACAGCCCACACATTCTTTGGCCTGACCCTTCCTTCCGCCCGAAGCTCATCATGCACCAGAGTCCTCCCCACTGCTCCACTTCCAGGCACCTTGCCCTCCTTCCACCCTTCACTCTCCCCAAGTTCTTTCCTATAATAAGCCTTTGCATGTGCTGGTCCCTCCACCCTCTTTCCTTTCATCCCCTGGTTCACTTTTACTCCTGCTTTAGACCTCACACAAATGCCAGTTCCTGCGGCCCCTCGTGAGAACAAAGCCCCTACGTACTTCTCCTCCCTGTAATGCTTGTCAAGATTACACACTTGCATTTGGTTCATTAATATGCAACCAATTCCACTACTATAAGCTCCCCAAGGGCAAGGATAAGCCTGGTTTTAGCTGCACTGCATCCCCAGCACCCAGCACAGGGCCTGCCCTCAGAGGATCCTGGGATAAGCAACCCTACGCACTGGCAGAGATGGTGGATTCTGCAGTCAGACTGCCTGGGTTCAAACCCGACCCCTGCCCCTTGCTGACTTGACATCTTGAGTAGGCCACGTAATGTCTCTGCGCCTCAGTTTTCTCATCCACCTCATGAGAATGGGAATACCCATGCCACCTTCCTCAAAGGGTTGTTGTGAGGGCTAAATGAGCTGATGTGAGCAGAGTGATTAAGAGGGTCCCAGCTTGAAAAGTAAACTAAGTTCTCAAGGAATGCTGCCGGTTAGAATGATTATTACTCATGGAGCGAGCGAACAAAATGGTGGATACACTGATGTGTACAGATGGATGACTAATAAGGAAAAATATAAAGAAAAAGAAAAAGAAAATTATACCATTGGAATTTCTCTGTTTTCAAAATCATATACCTGGGGATCATTCTTAAATAAGGAATCGGACCAAAACAAGAATAACAACAGGAATTCATCAGTGAGCGGACAGTGTTAGGGATCTCATCCCCCCACACTCACCAGCTGACCACACCGTGGCATCCCAAAACATGTGGCCTCTCTCTGACCTCAGAAACCTTCTGGGGCTTCCTCATTAAACTCTGTTTAGTGTCCTCACCATTCAACCATCCACCTGTCACATGTGGACAGAATCTGTTGACCGCTTTTGGATTCACTGCAGGCTTCTACTTTCCGTCTCCCATGCCAGCCGTGGAGCTGGCCGAATAGGTCCCTTCTGCGTGTGCTTTTGAGGAAAATTTTCACAAGAGATTGATTCACACCACCGTGAACAGACCTCCAAACCTCAGCACTGTAATCAGTTACCCAACAGCCCTTGCAAAGTTTGTTTTGGAAGCAGGAAATTTTCAACTATTCATTATCAGTAGAAATGAAAGACGAGAAATCTTATTAGTGTTGAGAGACAACACTATCTATCTGTGAATGGATGAGGACTGAAACCTTTAGGAGAGTCCACATGGAATCCGTGCTGTCCAGGTTAAAAAATAAGTCCCGAAAGGCTTTCACCAGGGCCTTAAGAATAAAATTACACAAAGTGACATTAGCAACCATTCTAGAAGAAACACACAGCCTCTGTAGAAATACAAGTAACTTCGCTCTTTTCCCTTAAAGGAGCATTCAAGTGCATTTTGTCCATTTTTACAGTAATGAAAGAGAGTGCCCTTCAGTCAATTTTCAGGACCTGGTACAAATTATTATATTTCCTCCCTTTAAATGTCAAGGGCAAAAAGTGGAGGGCTCCCCCGCCACCCAGAGCCAAGCGCCTGGGCCAGCAGTGGGAGCTGAAGGATCCCCTATGCTCAGAACACAGGGGCGCCCCGCGACGCCCCGAGTGGCTCCGCGAGGCCCCGAGTGGCTCCGCGAGGCCCCGAGTGAGTCCGCGAGGCCCCGAGTGAGTCCGAGAGGCCCCGAGTGAGTCCGCGAGGCCCCGAGTGAGTCCGAGAGGCCCCGAGTGAGTCCGAGAGGCCCCGGCCTGGCGCGCGCAGGACCTCGTGCCCAGAGGTTCCAACGCCCCGCGAACCATCCCCCACCCCGATGCCAATGGTCGCCTCAGCGTCGTAAGCTTGACGTCTACAGACTTCGGGGCCGCCCAGAGGCCAAAGCCCGTCGAAGGTCCGACCCCACTGACCCGCGAGCATGGGCAGCTACCTGAGCAGGTACCTGGGCACGGCCAAGGCCACGCAGCCAGCCCACGCCCGGAAGCGCCGGGCCCCACGGTTCCCATGGACCGGGCCCGCCCGCGGCACCTGCCTCCCGATGGGCCGGGCCGGGTGCCAAATCCTGTGCCACCGCCGCCGCCGCCACCGCCGGGATCGCGGGCTCTCGTTCCGCAGCAGGCCGCTCCCCGCCATCCTGCGCAGCTGGAAGTACTACCCGGTCCGCGGGTCCTTGGTGCTCCAGGCCTGGAGGCGCCTTCCCAGAGGGCCGCCCCTCCGCACCTTCTCGAGGCTGGGGTTTTCCGGCCGTGGCAACGGTTTCACGATGAGGTCCCGGTGGAACGCCCGCCTCTCCTGCCACACGCAGAGCCTGGTGGGCGTCCGTACCGCCCCCGTTGAAAGCCTAAGCAGCTTGTCCACGTGTCCGCCCAGCCAGGAGTCCCCGGAACCCTGTGCCAAGGAGACCGCGCTGAGGGCCCTCAGCCGACGCGAGCAAGGACAAAGGCGGCTCGACGGGCCTCTGAGGTCTGACAGCCCCGAGCCCAGGCTGTCGGCCTTCCGGCCCGTGTTGAGGAATGGAGTGGTCCCTGCCTTTGTGCCCAGGCTGGGGCCTCTGAGAAGCATCTGCTCCCGGTGCAACCGCCTCCGAGAAGAGGACACTGAGCCCCGGCCTGACAGCAGCCCTGCCTGACGCCCACCCTGCTGTGAGGCCCGTCCCCCACCCCCCCACCCGCACCCCCCCACCCCCCCACCCTCATCCCCACCCCCACCCCCAACCCCACCGCCACCCCCACCACCGGCCCAGGGCACAGTCACAGAGCCTCGCTGCAGAGATGGGAGCGGATCACCGCTCCCGGGCCTGGGCCTCCTGCAGCCTGACGTCCCCCTTGAGTCCTGAGAGCCAAAGCCACCTCCTCCTGACACTCAAACCCACATTTCTTTTACCCAGCTGACCCCTGCCCTACCCCTGCCTGAGTCACTGGCACGGACCGCCAGGCCAGCTCCCTCCACTCCAGCCAGGAGCTGCCAAGCCCCAGAGCCACCTCTCCTACCTGCAGAGCCCGCCCCGAGGAAGCACCGCTGACGTCCAGGCCTGCACTCCCTCCTGCCCACCCACCCTTGCTGCCTTTGCCCCTGAGAAGACCCTTCTCAGCAAGGCGTGCGTCTCCCCTACTGCCCACTTCATACGGTTTAAAGGTGGTTCTTATTTTAAATAATACTAAAATAGCTTCATTATCCTAGAGATTGTCATGGTCTTTCTTTCAAAGATTCAAACATTAGGATTTCATCCACATGATGGTTTCTCCACCCTGGCTCTGTTGGGGCCAGACAAGTCTTTGTTTGTGGGGTGCAGACCTCTGCATTGTAGGGTTTTAGCAAAATCCCTGGTCTCTGTCCTCTAGGTGCCAGCAGATAATCCATATTGTAAACATACAACGCGTCTCCAGGCCCTGCCAGATGTTTGGGGGGCGAGGGGCGGGGCGCGCGGTGCACAATGACACTGGTGGAGAGCCACTGAGGGACAGTGCCCTCTACTGGCAGAAACAGTCACGCCCGGTCTCCCAAAATGTGCCTTTTTCAAAGACACAGAGAGGAACAAAATGAAGTGGTGTGTGCTTGGCAAAAACATATCCCCCACTTTGCAGAATGCTGTGGGGTGCGAATGACTCATGTTTTGGGCCTTATTAACAATCAGACAATGCGGTTTTTTAAAATGAGCTACTCATTTATCATCTTCAGTTTCGCAAAAATTGAAAAGTTAAAAAATATCAAATGCTGGAAATGATGCAGAGAACTGGAATCCCAGGCAGTGCTGTGGGTGTCGATAGGTCCAGCCCTTCTGAAGCGGCATTTGGAAGTGTTTCCTAGAACACAGTGCGGCCACCAGAAACACTCTTACACACACACACACACACACACACACACACTGGTGAGGATGTTCTTCGCAGCCCCCTTTGTCAGAGCAGAGCATTGGAAGAACCTAAATGTCCACCAACAGGGGAAGGGATAAAGTAAATATGGTATTGCTATCAAGGGACTACTATTCCACAGATTAAAGGAAAGAAAGAGCCCAGGGTTTCTGCACTGTTCGGTCTGGGCCAGATAATTCTATGATGTGGATGCCCTGTGCGTTGCAGGATGTTTAGAAGCAAACCCGGCCTCTGTGGACTCGATATCATCAGGACCTCCTCCAGTAAAAACAATCACACATGTCTCCAGCCACTGCCAAACACTTGCTGAAGGACAAAAATCACCCCCAGTTGGGAACTACCGATCTAGAGTTACGCATTTTTTTAAACAGGTATATCTCAAAAATACACTGTCAAATGAAAAAGATGGGAAGTGGCATATTATGGGTAGCACAAGCCGTTTATATAAATCAAAAAATATATATATACAAAGTAATATTGCTAGCATAATACAGGGGGCCGGAAACCAAGTAAATGGTCATTTGGACACTTTGCCTGTATTGTTCTTTCCATCTAAAGCCTCTTCTGTTTGAACAGTTTGAAATACTGTTCTGTTTGAACAGTTTGAAATACTGTTCAAACATGAATTTCAAGGTTTCCCCTTTAGAGGGTCAGAGAATGAGCTGTAAACATAGCAAAGCCCCTTCTCCCTCCCATGGAGCACGCTTTCTAAGGGGGCAGAGACAGAAGGTAAACATTTAAATAAATGTACACACACTGACAGGTGGGGAGATGTGCTGTGAAGAAACCAAGGCAGGAGGAGGGATGCACACAAGCTGCATCGACACACTGTGGCCCCAGCGCTTCCTCTGTCCCCATCACCATGGAACCCGCTATCCCTTACTACGAATTCAAGTCCTTCATTCCGTGTTTCCACTGGGTGGCAACTCAGGCTTTAACACAGCACCTCAGCAAATAACAGGAAAATATGTTATCTACTTAGAAATAAAGATGTCCAAAACATTAAAATTGCTGGCTGAAAATATTAAACTCAACATTTTCAATGGAGACAGTTACTGTTGCATACAAAACAACCTGGGCTGAAACTCTATAAATCAAGCTTTTATTCTGAAGTTTACTCCCTGCCATTTGCTAGACATGAGACAAGGCACTGCACTCTGCGTGAGTTACCAGAAAGGGCTTGAGACCTTCGTGTGTCAGTGAGGGTACGGTTAACTGCTTAGGGTCTTCCTCAGTAGAAGAGTAGTAAGTATCCCTCCTACATGATGGTTTAGCCAGGAAAAGTAAGTCAAAGGTTTTAAGCACACAAAACAGTAAGCTTCTGCTCTACAAATATCAACTACAGAAACAGAACTACAGAGATGTGTTTACATTTTGTTCCGATCCAGGCAGTTGAACTGGTAATGAGTAAACCCGCTTCCCAAAGTAGCGAGCTTGTGGGGAAAGGGCCAGGGGAAAGCACAGCCCTGCTTCTGGAGCCAGCTGCAAGGCAGAGGCTGCAGAGGACGATGGAGACACCCCCGTGGGCTGGGGCTTCTTCCTTGTCTGGATGACCCTTTGGGAAATTAACGGATGTCCTGGCTACCTCAAGAGTAAGACACTGAGGTCCAACAAGAGATAAAATGCAGGCGGCCGGGAGCTCCTTCTACTGTGGCCATTCCCGCCACCTTCACCGTGGGAGTATCCGCCCAGGGGACTCAAGTGCAACACGAGGGAGAAATGGTGGGTGGGACACCGTCTGCTTGTGTCCACTGCAGCCCAGTAGACGGGACCCTGGTTTAAGAGCCAGGACGTCAAGCATTCACTCACAGATGTTTACCGAGAGCTAACAAGGATTAGCCACTATGGTTAGGGAGGGTTAGGAAAAGCGTTCTACTGCAGGGGCATTTAGATTGCACGACCCTGCCCATAAGTGCCGGGTCTAGGAGTTTAGTGCTATTAAGACGCTTGAAGATCAAGGTCACAGTGTGAGCTCACCAGAAGATTAAAACCAAAGTGGGAGCCAAAACTCCCGAGATGCCCGGATCTGCCCACGAGGCTCCATGCTCCGTCGGAGAACAGACCCAGGACAGAGGGGAGGGCACAGGGCTCCTGGATTCCACGTGGTTTGTCCACAGTCTTTGTCAGGAGGGGCTCTAATTTCTACCCACAGTAGAGCTTCATAGTCTCCAAGCTTTGAGCACCGTTTTCAATTTTATCAGCTGAGCGTTCCCTGGGAGCCTATCAAACACTCTGTCCATCTGCAACACAAGACTTCTCTGGGCCCTGGGCCACGAGGCCAAGGCCCAAGTCCACCCTGCCCTGTGCGGCCCTGTATTCCTGAAGTGTGGCCCGTGTGGGCGCTCAGTGACTGTGATGTGAATAGGTGGATGAATGAACTAACAGAACGGAGTAATGAGCTCCACTGTTTTTACTCACTGTTTCTACATTACTCCAAGAGAGAGTAACTGAGAAAGTAAATTGGGCCAGCACGGCAATAACAGAAAAGGGAGGAAGGAAAGGAGGGAGATTACTTCCCTAAAACTTTGTTTCCCCAATCACAAATATTCAGACAACATAACACAGACAACTCTCTAGTGTAAGAAGACTTCTGAATATAGTGCAGATAGAGGTAGCCAAGAGGAAGTGTACATGTAAGGAAAGTGGGTGCTAAAGGGAGTACCACGAAGAGTGATTTTACGGGTTTCGGTAGATAATTTACTTGGCGACCAAAAGACGCAGATTCCTTCCAGTGATAGATTATGTCCAACCAGCGTGACTTCTTCCACGCCCTTTCTTCTAAATGTGACCACACTGAATGTCCTCTAAGATTTGCACAAAATGAAATATTAATCAGCCGACAGCACTTACTGAACTAAACGTGTCTTTTAAAGTATGTTTTGATGAATAAACTGAAATGCCTAAATCTTACAAAGTTCTCAGCACAAGAAAAAAGATTACATCACGATGCACGGTGACGGATGTTAACTAGACTTACTGAGGTGATCATTTCACAATACACACAAATATCAAATCATTGTGCCGTATACCCGCAACTAATACAACGGGATCTGTCCATTATACCTCAATAAAAATAATAAATAAATAAATGACTGAAATGGCATCAGCACAGCTAAACAGCAAACCTACACTTTCAAGATCTGTAAATATAGATGGGTCTGATGGAACTCTTTGTATTCACTGGAATAATAATTTTGTCCGACTGCTTCGCAAAGCTGTAGTATTTACACATATACAGTCGCTCCTGTCAGCAAATCACTAAAAGGGTAGAAAGGGCCACTCCCATCCCTCAAGTGTGGGGAGCCCTGGTCTGAAGGTAACTGTCTCAGAACTGGCTCCACTGCCACTCCTCATCAGTGGCGCCAGACAGGGCCAACTAGGGTGGGAAGAATTGGGCTCTTGTTTCTGGAAATCAAAGGACTAAACAGGAGCTGGGCTGCTGTTTAACAGGCACGAGACCGTTAATCCCCTTACCGTGGATACAAGAGCATGTCGTTCGTTCTTAGATCACAAGGCTTATCCTTGAATAATTAGGCAGAGGAAGAAATCCAGTCCGTGCCCTACATCATGTTACTCAGAAAGGGAACGCTAGGCCTGAGTTAGACTTCTGCCTCTCCTGCTAAAAATGATAAATTATTCTAAACAACCAATATTGGAGTAAACCAGGCAACTAGATTTCTCAGTTTTCCTGGAAAATAGACTAAAGTTTAAACTCAATCATATTTTCCTGAGATAATACTTTCAACATTTAAAAATTCCTATGAAACTATTTTAGAAAACCTGGCCTAAACCTTATTATAAAAACTTGAAAACACCTGTTTACCATCTTCAATCAAAGTCCCAAGAAACCTTCAAGTAATCTGATCCAATGAAACCAGAACTTTCTACTTTCAGACAACATAAACTTGTCCTTCCCTCTTCCGTTCTACTTTTAAGAAAATCCAGGGAAGAGCAAGAAAACCACTGGATATCAAGATTTGTAAGTAATGCTTTCAAAGGAACTGTCTTGTTTCTGTCACATTTCGTCCGTCTTCCATGACTCCCAGGGCCGGCTTCTTGGGTGTGGGCCTGTGCTGTGTGCGACCTGGATTTACCCATCATTTACATCTCAGGGCCTACCTAGCAGCCTACACAGCAGGCTTCCAACAGAGGTTACTTAATTCTCTGGCCCCCCATCCAGCAGTGTAGGGCACAGGCGGCCTCAGGGGAGCGCCGTGAAGAAGAGGCTTCTGCTTCTCACGCCACTGCCTTGGGCGCTCTGTCAGCCCTTTCTCTCCCTCACTCCCCGACAGCATCTCGAGGAGGCGCGATGGAGCTTGCCTGTCACTTCTGGCCCTTAAAGAGCTCAGGCCGGTCTGGTCTGATCAAAACCTAGACGAACTGTCTTCCCGCCCCTAACACAGGGCTTCCCTCGCCCCCCGGCCGTGCTGGCCTCAGAGGCCTGCTCTGTTCTTTTACTCTCCTGGCTCCACCCCTCCTGCGCTTCGCCCCTTACCTCCCCGCAGTCCCGCTCACCGGGGGATGGAAAAGGGAGGTGGGAGAGCGCGGGGATCCGACAGGAGAGAAAAAGGCAAGCTTCTTTTTCCCTAGCCAGGCTCCTTGTGCTGCCCTCTGGCCGCTGGTGGACCCTGCCGGGGCGGGTCCTAGCGTTCTCCACCCAGAGTGCACCCGGGGGGCCTCAGGAGACCGTCTGGGGACCTGTGCACTGCCCCTTCCCCTGACAAGGACGACGCACTCTGGCCGGGGCCGAAGGCTTCCATCTCGCCCCTCCCTGCCCGCTCTGCCGCCTTCCCTTTGCCCTGCACTTGGATCTCGGGCCCCACGGGCAGCGACTCGTGCAGCTCCCTCCGGAGGCCTCTGCTTGGCCCCGGGCCGGGCGGGCAGCCGTCCCAGTGCAGGCAGCCGTCCCAGTGCAGGCTGTTGGCAAAGCCGCCCTCTCTCACCCAGCCATGGAGGCTCAAGCCAGCCTTTGCCTTCAGACTTCTCCAGCTAAGAGGCAGGCGCCGGTTTCTGTTCCACCCACGGGACAGTGGCAGTGGCTGGGGACACCATCACGGTGGCTCGCGCTCCAGGTGCTGCTACTCCGGTGGCAGTTGGAAGTGGCCCTGGGAACGTCTGCGAGCTGGGGAGGGATGTGCCCCTCTCTCCTCTCGCAGACGACTCCTCTCTCTGCTAGCAGCTCTGCCTGACCTGAGGTGGGCAGGGGAACGTGCAAGGGGGCCACTGGTGTGGCCTGGGCGCTAGTGGGCGCCCATCACATGGACCCAGCTGTCAGCTCCCAGCGGGCTGCGTGGTGCACCCGCACCGGGACCCATCCCCGCCCCTGTCCTGCGGGGAAGGCCGTGGACACGCCGCACCTGCTCTGCAGGGCCTCGCCCTCTGCCTCTCAGAACCTCGACCTTCTCTTCCACTGCCCGCTTGGGGTCATGGTGACTGGACCCGTTCAGCTCTCCTGCAAGTCCTTCATGGATGTGGCCAGGACCTCGCTTTAGGAAGAACACCCTCTGGCAGAGTCAATCCAGCTTATACTGGGTCAAGGGTAGGCTGGCGGTACGTTCCCAAATATGCAGAGGAGACACTGAGCCCTGTGTCACTGGAGGTGATCGCGCTTGATATGAGATACCGTCGTTAGGACTGAGTGAAAGGTGGGACGAAGAGTCTTCATTACTCTGTGCATTATTTGACTATCTTTAGTGAGTTACTCTTTACATCTTCCACCCAGTGCATCTCAGTAGCTCTAAGTTTTCTGCACTATCCATAGAAATAAGCAGTGACAGGATAGGAAAAAAACGATTTAAAAAACCGGCCAATGTTCAAGATTTGAATCCCTAAAGCCATCCTAACAGGCATACTTCCCACCCTCTAGAATCCACTCTGCCTCACACTGGCACCAAAAGACCTCGGAAAAGCACATTTAAAATCGGATCCATTTGCCAAGCTAGTGGTGCCTTTCTATTACCCACCACACTCGGGAGAGGCAGCCTGTCTGGGAAGTTGTTTTCAATTCATCTTGCATTGTGCGGTGCCCTTTCCCATAGAGGAAACCTGCTCATGTAAAGAAGCAGCCACCGTTAGGCGGCAGCACTTGTACTGCATCTTAAACACATTCCGATTCGTGAGGCAGCCCTCATCGCTCAGCCCCCTGAGAGCAGTACTGCTGGGACTCAAGCTGCCTGAGCATTTACAGGAAAACAATTTGTTGACCCCAATCTAGGTTTGCGCTTTTCAATTTTTCAACTGACATTGGCAACAAAAGCCTCTATATAGCCTATGCACCCAGTTCCAATTAAAACACCTTTGCAAATAAACCAGATTACATATTCACAGACTCCTACAATGTCCGGGTTCCGAAAAATCAAATTCCCAAAGTGAATTCCTCAAAACTAATCTGAAATGTTACATATTTAAATTAACTTTTCCTAAGAATGGAAACGTGATACAACATAGTCATTTACAAGGCGAAATTTAGGTACTAAGAGGAAGTAATGATACAATGAACACAGCGATGTATAAAATCTGTTGATGAAAAATGACAATAAGATAAAAAGCGACTAGTTGAGGGGCTAGCATTGTGAGATGACCAGCGGCTGTTTTCCTTATATTTTTCAGGTATAGTTTTTATGTACAATATTATATACGTTTCAGGTGTACAACACAGTGATTCACAATTTTAAAGGCTGTAACTCCATTTATAGCAGTTATAAACTACTGGCTATATTCTCTGTGCTGTATAATATATCCTTGTAGCTTATTTATTTTATATAGATATTAATATATAGATATTAATTTATGAATATATTTGTTTATGTTATATATAGTAGTTTGTACCTCTTAACCCCCTACCCCATCTTGCCCCTCCCCCTTCCCTCTTCCCAGCGGGAACCACTAGCTTGTTCTCTGTATCTCAGTGTGTTTCTTTTTGTTATACTCACTACTTTATTTTGCAGATTCCACATATAAGTGATAACATACAGCACTCGTCCTATTATTTCACTAAGCATAATAGCCTCCCAAGTCCATCCGCGTTGTTGCAAATGGGAAATTTTCATTCTCTTTTTCGGTTGAGTAGTATTCCATTGTATGTATATGTATAAACGTAGGGGTGTGTGTGTGTGTGTGTGTGTGTGTGTGTGTGTGTGTGTGTGTGTGTGTGTACACATCTTCTTTATCCATCCTTCTGTTGATGAACACTTAGGTGGCTTCCATGTCTTGGCTATTGTAAATAACACTGCTGTGTACATTGGAGTGCATGTATCTTTTTGAGTTAGGGTTTTTCTTTTTCTCTGATATGTACCCAGGAATGGAACTGCGGGGTCATATGGTAGTTCTATGTTTAGTTTTTTGAGAAACCTCCATACAGTTTTCCACAGTGGCTGTACAATTTATGTCCCCACCAATGGTGCACATGGGTTCCCTCTTCTCCTTATATTTTTCCTTTTTTATTTTTTGGAAGGCAATCTTCTCATTTTAATTTTTAAAAGGTTATTATAAATTGTTTTGGAAAGAGTGCTTCCGTTTAAACGCATAGGATAAAGGCAAATATATCTTTTCTAAAAATCTATAAAACAGGAGTAAAGTTCACGTAGGGCATCATTTTGTTTTACCTCACACCTCCTTCTTTTAACTTTTTGAATCATGTGAATACGTTACGTATCTTAAAATACATACGTGTGTTGCAATATATATACGTGTGTTTGTGTACACGTAAATCCACGTATCATATGTTTCTTTTGCTGCCCCCAATTTTTCTCTTCTGTTCTATCCCTTACATTCACAGCCCATGCATAATACGTTGTGGGTCTGAGGAAGACAATCAACAGAAACCCTCTTTGCCAAGTTCTCGGTAAAATTAAGACAAAAGAATGAAGCAGACAGGAGACCAAAATAAAAGGCTGTGTTGGAGGATATGACTTTTATCAGCGGGCAAATTTCCTTCCTAATTTTAAGAATATCCTGCGATGAGATAAATTCATCTATAGTGACCCAGGCAGAGCTGAACCGAGGCAGGTCTCACCATATTCTGGTGTAACATGCAAGATACTTAACACCTTACGATCTGGCACCTAACAATCTAAACAGTCTACAGCTACAGACAGCACGGACAGCCGCGTGGATGTGTAAGCTTGCCCAGGCAGGGCCTGATTCTGTACTTAGTGTGGGGGGCAGCGCAGAAAAAATGCGTGCTGAGGGCAGGCCGGCTCCTCAAGAGAAGCAAACCCATGCCCAGTTTATCCTTCCAGCCCACCAATCAAATCAGTCATTTCACCTCTCAAGGGAAGAGTGAAGTAAGGGAGTAGAGAGAAACCAGGAGTGTTACCCTAATCACAAATGGAGATGGAAGGAAACACCACAAATAGGGAAGAATCCTTTGGAAGAACAGATTCAAATGTAAAACTATTAAAAGTTGTACTAAGGCTTTGAAGAAAATAAACAAGGTGCTACGACAGAGACCAACGGTGCGATGAACCTATACATATGTAAGTTCTTTTCAAAATGAGTGCTATGCACTTATCCCCTTGCCCCCCTCCAAGTTCATACGTTCAAGTCCTAACCCCTAATGTGAATGTATTAATATTTGCAGATAGGGCCTATAAGGAGATAATTACAGTTAAATGAGGTCATATGGTGGAGCCCTGATAGAGAGGATTAGCGCCCTCATCCAAAAAGGCACCAGAATGCTCACTCTCCCCGCTGCCACTTCCCGCTCAACAAAGAAGAGGTCATGTGAGCCTACAAAGATTTGGTGTTGCCTACAAGCTGAAAGAAGAGGCCTCAGAATGAAACCTACCTTGTCAGCATCTTAATCTTCAACTTATATGACTTCAACTTATAATATTATGTATATATATAGAGAGAGAGAGAGAAAGAGAGAGAGAAATGTACATAGCTTATGACATGTAACTACAAAGTTTTATATTTATCTTCATAGTGCCTATTGAATGAAGAGCATTGTTAGAACATGATATGAACTATAAGCTGAGCTAGATTATAAAGGTTCTTTTTAATGCTGAATTAAAACGTGGGTCCCTTAAAAATTAGATGTATACCTTATTTTCAAGATTGAGTTTTTAATTAATGTCCTGTCTCAAATAATACTTGCAAACAATCAATTTAGACTTTTCATTGCTTACTTACTCAGTTGCTTCTCTGTTGGGAACTCTTCTCACGGAGAAAGCCACCATCGCTTTGAAGAGATAGTCTTCATTTGTATCCCAGGCGTACTGAAAGAGAAGTAAAACGAAGGTCAAGTGAAGAGGCATGGGGTAAAAATTGGTCCACTGGGTTCTAACTGTGGCCACACTGGTGTTGGTGTCTGTGTGTGTGTCTGTCTGTCTGCGTCTCTCTCTCATCTTCTCTCTCATCTTCCTTCCTTCCTGGAGACCATGATAAATCATGTCACCATAATGTTCAGGATAGAGTTTCCCAGCTATTCTATCACTGTAAGTGTGGTGTGTTTCCCATTGCATTATCTTCTTCCAAATCTGCAGTACTCGTAGCCAGTCAACAAACAGGTAATCTGCACATCTCATCCCGGACATAAACAGTTGATTCCCTTCTTCCCTTTCACCTTTCCCTCATAAACTGACTCCCCTTCTCAGCTTCCTTCCCTTTATTAACTCCGGTACAATTTTACTTTTTATATTCTTAGCTGAAAACTTGAGTGTATGTGTGTATTATGGGCTGAATTGTACCCCCCTACAAAGAAATTCATATGTTAAATTCCTAACCCCCCAGTACCTCAGAATGGAACCAATATATATGGAGATAGTGTCTTTACAGAGGTGATCAGGTTACAATCAGATCACTAGGGTGGGCCCTAATCCAATATGACGGGTGTCCTTGAAAGAACAGGAAATTTGTCACAGACACATACAGAGGGAAGACGTGTAGACACAGGGAGAACACAGCCATCTAGAAGCCAAGGGGAGAGGCCTGGAACACATCCCTCCCTCACAGAACTCAGAAGGAACCGACCCCGCTGACACCTTGATCTTGGACTTCCAGCCTCCAGAACAAGAGAAAACAAATTTCTGTCGTTTAAGCCACTCAATCTGTGGTACTGTGTTTCAGCAGCCCTAGCAAACTGAAGTGGCTGACCCCACATTTTAGGTGGTAATCAAGTGTAACTGGAGAAAAATCACAAAACAGGTTCTGTGGCTTAACTCTAAACTCATGATGACCTACTCCCAGATTGCCCGGGATCCCCTTAGGATTCTCCGTCAGTTTTCTCTCTCTCATGGTTCACAATGACTATTTCAAAGTTCCTTCAGGCCTCCCCAAATCTCAGTGCTTCCCTCAAACCTCACTCTCACTAGGCGCTCTTGTTTTATAAGTTACTGATACATCTCGAGTCATCCACTTACACTCCCCCGCCCTCCTGACACCAAGTACAAAACTTCCCCCATAGGCACATGTCTTATCCACATCCTCCCCCGAAGGGCCAGATGTGGTGTTTCTCCTCCTGTCAACGGCTGTTCTGTCCACCTCTATTAGGAACGCTTCCATTCGGCCCTTCCCAGGATCTAAACAATACAGTTTTCCCCTCGCTTCTGTGCACTCAGTGCTGACTGGAGGCTGTCCATTGACTCTGAACCATGCTCAACTCTTTCCGATTAAAACAACAGCAAAACGAAATCACTTTATTCAGTCCTCCTTCTTCTACCCATTGCTGTCTCTCTCCTGCCCTTCAGAGCCAAAATTCCCAAAGGAGTTGTCCATCCTTCTGTCTTTACACGGTCACTGCCCACTTACTCTTTTCTTTTAATATAAATTTATTTATTTTATTTATTTGTGGCTGTGTTGGGTCTTCGTTGTTGTGCGTGGGCTTTTCTCTAGTTGCGGCGAGCAGGGGCTACTCTTCGTTGCGGTGAGCGGGCCTCTCATTGCGGTGGCTTCTCTTGTTGCGGAGCACGGGCTCTAGGCACGCGGGCTCAGTAGTTGTGGCACATGGGCTTCAGTAGTTGCGGCTCACGGGCTCTAGAGCGCAGGCTCAGTAGTTGTGGCACACGGGCTTAGCTGCTCCGCAGCATGTGGGATCTTCCCGGACCAGGGCTCAAACCAGTGTGCCCTGCATCGGCAGGCAGATTCTTAACCACTGCGCCACCAGGGAAGCCCCACTGCCCACTTATTCTTAATCTCCTCCACCATCTGCCTTCCAATCCCTCCACTCCACAAAGCGGCTCTCTCACGTTACCGATGACCCAATGAGCGGTTTTCAGTCACGCCTCGCTTGGCCTCTCAACAGCACATTTGATGCTCTTGAACAGTCCCTTCATCCGAAAGCACTCTCTTCCCTTTCGTGATACAGCATCGTCCTGGTTGTCCTCCTGCCCCTCTGCCTCCTTTGCAGGTTCACCCTCCTCTACAAGGGCCTTAAGCTTTCGAGAATCGCTAAGCTCAAGGCTAGCCCCTCTCCTCTTGCCACCCTCCGCTTTCTCCCTCAGCACTGTCATTACCACCTCAGTGCAGGTGACGCAGGAACGTGTATCTCAAGCCAGCTCTGTCCTTGCCTGTTTGTCAATAATACCTCAAACTCAGTAAGTCCAAAATTAAAGCCATGGTTTTCTTGTTGGTTCTTGGTTCCCTGACTCATAAATGGGCCATCATGCATCCAGTTGCATAATTAGAAACAAAAGCTTATCCTTGACCCGTTGTCCTCTCTTCCTTGTCAGCCCATCCCCGTGGCTCTGAAATCCCTTCCCTGCCCCCTCTCTCCACCAACACACCATACTCCAAATAGCTATCATCTCCCACCTGCACTACTCCACCTGCTGCCCAACTGGGTCCTCCTCTCGACTCCAGGCGCCTGGACTCTCTGTCTTCCACACTGTGGCCAAAGTGTCTTGTAAACACAAATTCTGTCATGACACTCCTTCCACGAAACTCCTCGTCGCTTTACAGATAATATCAAGGACTTCCCTGATGGTGCAGTGGTTAGCAGCCCGCCTGGCAATGCAGGGGACACGGGTTCGAGCCCTGGTCCGGGAAGACCCCACGTGCCATGGAGCAGCTGAGCCCGGGCGCCACAACTACTGAGGCTGCGCTCTAGAGCCCGTGAGCCGCAACTACTGAGCCCGCGTGCCACAACTACTGAGCCTGCGTTCTAGAGCCCGCGTGCCACAACTACGGAAGCCGGCATGCCTAGAGCCCGTGTTCTGCAACGAGAAGCCACCGCAATGAGAAGCCCGTGCGCAGCAACGAAGAGTAGCCCCCGCTCGCTGCAACTAGAGAAAAGCCCGTGCACAGCAACAAAGACCCAACGCAGCCAAAAATAAATAAATAAATGGATCCATTAATTTAAATAAATAAATAAATAAATATATATATATATATATATATATATATATATATATATATATATATAAAAACATCAAAACTCCTCAACACAGCCCACACATTCTTTGGCCTGACCCTTCCTTCCGCCCGAAGCTCATCAGGCACCAGAGTCCTCCCCACTGCTCCACTTCCAGGCACCTTGCCCTCCTTCCACCCTTCACTCTCCCCAAGTTCTTTCCTATAATAAGCCTTTGCATGTGCTGGTCCCTCCACCCTCTTTCCTTTCATCCCCTGGTTCACTTTTACTCCTGCTTTAGACCTCACACAAATGCCAGTTCCTGCGGCCCCTCGTGAGAACAAAGCCCCTACGTACTTCTCCTCCCTGTAATGCTTGTCAAGATTACACACTTGCATTTGGTTCATTAATATGCAACCAATTCCACTACTATAAGCTCCCCAAGGGCAAGGATAAGCCTGGTTTTAGCTGCACTGCATCCCCAGCACCCAGCACGGGGCCTGCCCTCAGAGGATCCTGGGATAAGCAACCCTACGCACTGGCAGAGATGGTGGATTCTGCAGTCAGACTGCCTGGGTTCAAACCCGACCCCTGCCCCTTGCTGACTTGACATCTTGAGTAGGCCACGTAATGTCTCTGCGCCTCAGTTTTCTCATCCACCTCATGAGAATGGGAATACCCATGCCACCTTCCTCAAAGGGTTGTTGTGAGGGCTAAATGAGCTGATGTGAGCAGAGTGATTAAGAGGGTCCCAGCTTGAAAAGTAAACTAAGTTCTCAAGGAATGCTGCCGGTTAGAATGATTATTACTCATGGAGCGAGCGAACAAAATGGTGGATACACTGATGTGTACAGATGGATGACTAATAAGGAAAAATATAAAGAAAAAGAAAAAGAAAATTATACCATTGGAATTTCTCTGTTTTCAAAATCATATACCTGGGGATCATTCTTAAATAAGGAATCGGACCAAAACAAGAATAACAACAGGAATTCATCAGTGAGCGGACAGTGTTAGGGATCTCATCCCCCCACACTCACCAGCTGACCACACCGTGGCATCCCAAAACATGTGGCCTCTCTCTGACCTCAGAAACCTTCTGGGGCTTCCTCATTAAACTCTGTTTAGTGTCCTCACCATTCAACCATCCACCTGTCACATGTGGACAGAATCTGTTGACCGCTTTTGGATTCACTGCAGGCTTCTACTTTCCGTCTCCCATGCCAGCCGTGGAGCTGGCCGAATAGGTCCCTTCTGCGTGTGCTTTTGAGGAAAATTTTCACAAGAGATTGATTCACACCACCGTGAACAGACCTCCAAACCTCAGCACTGTAATCAGTTACCCAACAGCCCTTGCAAAGTTTGTTTTGGAAGCAGGAAATTTTCAACTATTCATTATCAGTAGAAATGAAAGACGAGAAATCTTATTAGTGTTGAGAGACAACACTATCTATCTGTGAATGGATGAGGACTGAAACCTTTAGGAGAGTCCACATGGAATCCGTGCTGTCCAGGTTAAAAAATAAGTCCCGAAAGGCTTTCACCAGGGCCTTAAGAATAAAATTACACAAAGTGACATTAGCAACCATTCTAGAAGAAACACACAGCCTCTGTAGAAATACAAGTAACTTCGCTCTTTTCCCTTAAAGGAGCATTCAAGTGCATTTTGTCCATTTTTACAGTAATGAAAGAGAGTGCCCTTCAGTCAATTTTCAGGACCTGGTACAAATTATTATATTTCCTCCCTTTAAATGTCAAGGGCAAAAAGTGGAGGGCTCCCCCGCCACCCAGAGCCAAGCGCCTGGGCCAGCAGTGGGAGCTGAAGGATCCCCTATGCTCAGAACACAGGGGCGCCCCGCGACGCCCCGAGTGGCTCCGCGAGGCCCCGAGTGGCTCCGCGAGGCCCCGAGTGAGTCCGCGAGGCCCCGAGTGAGTCCGAGAGGCCCCGAGTGAGTCCGCGAGGCCCCGAGTGAGTCCGAGAGGCCCCGAGTGAGTCCGAGAGGCCCCGGCCTGGCGCGCGCAGGACCTCGTGCCCAGAGGTTCCAACGCCCCGCGAACCATCCCCCACCCCGATGCCAATGGTCGCCTCAGCGTCGTAAGCTTGACGTCTACAGACTTCGGGGCCGCCCAGAGGCCAAAGCCCGTCGAAGGTCCGACCCCACTGACCCGCGAGCATGGGCAGCTACCTGAGCAGGTACCTGGGCACGGCCAAGGCCACGCAGCCAGCCCACGCCCGGAAGCGCCGGGCCCCACGGTTCCCATGGACCGGGCCCGCCCGCGGCACCTGCCTCCCGATGGGCCGGGCCGGGTGCCAAATCCTGTGCCACCGCCGCCGCCGCCACCGCCGGGATCGCGGGCTCTCGTTCCGCAGCAGGCCGCTCCCCGCCATCCTGCGCAGCTGGAAGTACTACCCGGTCCGCGGGTCCTTGGTGCTCCAGGCCTGGAGGCGCCTTCCCAGAGGGCCGCCCCTCCGCACCTTCTCGAGGCTGGGGTTTTCCGGCCGTGGCAACGGTTTCACGATGAGGTCCCGGTGGAACGCCCGCCTCTCCTGCCACACGCAGAGCCTGGTGGGCGTCCGTACCGCCCCCGTTGAAAGCCTAAGCAGCTTGTCCACGTGTCCGCCCAGCCAGGAGTCCCCGGAACCCTGTGCCAAGGAGACCGCGCTGAGGGCCCTCAGCCGACGCGAGCAAGGACAAAGGCGGCTCGACGGGCCTCTGAGGTCTGACAGCCCCGAGCCCAGGCTGTCGGCCTTCCGGCCCGTGTTGAGGAATGGAGTGGTCCCTGCCTTTGTGCCCAGGCCGAGGCCCCTGAGAAGAAGCATCTGCTCCCGGTGCAACCGCCTCCGAGAAGAGGACACTGAGCCCCGGCCTGACAGCAGCCCTGCCTGACGCCCACCCTGCTGTGAGGCCCGTCCCCCACCCCCCCACCCGCACCCCCCCACCCCCCCACCCTCATCCCCACCCCCACCCCCAACCCCACCGCCACCCCACCACCGGCCCAGGGCACAGTCACAGAGCCTCGCTGCAGAGATGGGAGCGGATCACCGCTCCCGGGCCTGGGCCTCCTGCAGCCTGACGTCCCCCTTGAGTCCTGAGAGCCAAAGCCACCTCCTCCTGACACTCAAACCCACATTTCTTTTACCCAGCTGACCCCTGCCCTACCCCTGCCTGAGTCACTGGCACGGACCGCCAGGCCAGCTCCCTCCACTCCAGCCAGGAGCTGCCAAGCCCCAGAGCCACCTCTCCTACCTGCAGAGCCCGCCCCGAGGAAGCACCGCTGACGTCCAGGCCTGCACTCCCTCCTGCCCACCCACCCTTGCTGCCTTTGCCCCTGAGAAGACCCTTCTCAGGAAGGCGTGCGTCTCCCCTACTGCCCACTTCATACGGTTTAAAGGTGGTTCTTATTTTAAATAATACTAAAATAGCTTCATTATCCTAGAGATTGTCATGGTCTTTCTTTCAAAGATTCAAACATTAGGATTTCATCCACATGATGGTTTCTCCACCCTGGCTCTGTTGGGGCCAGACAAGTCTTTGTTTGTGGGGTGCAGACCTCTGCATTGTAGGGTTTTAGCAAAATCCCTGGTCTCTGTCCTCTAGGTGCCAGTAGATAATCCATATTGTAAACATACAACGCGTCTCCAGGCCCTGCCAGATGTTTGGGGGGCGAGGGGCAGGGCGCGCGGTGCACAATGACACTGGTGGAGAGCCACTGAGGGACAGTGCCCTCTACTGGCAGAAACAGTCACGCCCGGTCTCCCAAAATGTGCCTTTTTCAAAGACACAGAGAGGAACAAAATGAAGTGGTGTGTGCTTGGCAAAAACATATCCCCCACTTTGCAGAATGCTGTGGGGTGCGAATGACTCATGTTTTGGGCCTTATTAACAATCAGACAATGCGGTTTTTTAAAATGAGCTACTCATTTATCATCTTCAGTTTCGCAAAAATTGAAAAGTTAAAAAATATCAAATGCTGGAAATGATGCAGAGAACTGGAATCCCAGGCAGTGCTGTGGGTGTCGATAGGTCCAGCCCTTCTGAAGCGGCATTTAGAAGTGTTTCCTAGAACACAGTGCGGCCACCAGAAACACTCTTACACACACACACACACACACACACACACACACACTGGTGAGGATGTTCTTCGCAGCCCCCTTTGTCAGAGCAGAGCATTGGAAGAACCTAAATGTCCACCAACAGGGGAAGGGATAAAGTAAATATGGTATTGCTATCAAGGGACTACTATTCCACAGATTAAAGGAAAGAAAGAGCCCAGGGTTTCTGCACTGTTCGGTCTGGGCCAGATAATTCTATGATGTGGATGCCCTGTGCGTTGCAGGATGTTTAGAAGCAAACCCGGCCTCTGTGGACTCGATATCATCAGGACCTCCTCCAGTAAAAACAATCACACATGTCTCCAGCCACTGCCAAACACTCGCTGAAGGACAAAAATCACCCCCAGTTGGGAACTACCGATCTAGAGTTACGCATTTTTTTAAACAGGTATATCTCAAAAATACACTGTCAAATGAAAAAGATGGGAAGTGGCATATTATGGGTAGCACAAGCCGTTTATATAAATCAAAAAATATATATATACAAAGTAATATTGCTAGCATAATACAGGGGGCCGGAAACCAAGTAAATGGTCATTTGGACACTTTGCCTGTATTGTTCTTTCCATCTAAAGCCTCTTCTGTTTGAACAGTTTGAAATACTGTTCTGTTTGAACAGTTTGAAATACTGTTCAAACATGAATTTCAAGGTTTCCCCTTTAGAGGGTCAGAGAATGAGCTGTAAACATAGCAAAGCCCCTTCTCCCTCCCATGGAGCACGCTTTCTAAGGGGGCAGAGACAGAAGGTAAACATTTAAATAAATGTACACACACTGACAGGTGGGGAGATGTGCTGTGAAGAAACCAAGGCAGGAGGAGGGATGCACACAAGCTGCATCGACACACTGTGGCCCCAGCGCTTCCTCTGTCCCCATCACCATGGAACCCGCTATCCCTTACTACGAATTCAAGTCCTTCATTCCGTGTTTCCACTGGGTGGCAACTCAGGCTTTAACACAGCACCTCAGCAAATAACAGGAAAATATGTTATCTACTTAGAAATAAAGATGTCCAAAACATTAAAATTGCTGGCTGAAAATATTAAACTCAACATTTTCAATGGAGACAGTTACTGTTGCATACAAAACAACCTGGGCTGAAACTCTATAAATCAAGCTTTTATTCTGAAGTTTACTCCCTGCCATTTGCTAGACATGAGACAAGGCACTGCACTCTGCGTGAGTTACCAGAAAGGGCTTGAGACCTTCGTGTGTCAGTGAGGGTACGGTTAACTGCTTAGGGTCTTCCTCAGTAGAAGAGTAGTAAGTATCCCTCCTACATGATGGTTTAGCCAGGAAAAGTAAGTCAAAGGTTTTAAGCACACAAAACAGTAAGCTTCTGCTCTACAAATATCAACTACAGAAACAGAACTACAGAGATGTGTTTACATTTTGTTCCGATCCAGGCAGTTGAACTGGTAATGAGTAAACCCGCTTCCCAAAGTAGCGAGCTTGTGGGGAAAGGGCCAGGGGAAAGCACAGCCCTGCTTCTGGAGCCAGCTGCAAGGCAGAGGCTGCAGAGGACGATGGAGACACCCCCGTGGGCTGGGGCTTCTTCCTTGTCTGGATGACCCTTTGGGAAATTAACGGATGTCCTGGCTACCTCAAGAGTAAGACACTGAGGTCCAACAAGAGATAAAATGCAGGCGGCCGGGAGCTCCTTCTACTGTGGCCATTCCCGCCACCTTCACCGTGGGAGTATCCGCCCAGGGGACTCAAGTGCAACACGAGGGAGAAATGGTGGGTGGGACACCGTCTGCTTGTGTCCACTGCAGCCCAGTAGACGGGACCCTGGTTTAAGAGCCAGGACGTCAAGCATTCACTCACAGATGTTTACCGAGAGCTAACAAGGATTAGCCACTATGGTTAGGGAGGGTTAGGAAAAGCGTTCTACTGCAGGGGCATTTAGATTGCACGACCCTGCCCATAAGTGCCGGGTCTAGGAGTTTAGTGCTATTAAGACGCTTGAAGATCAAGGTCACAGTGTGAGCTCACCAGAAGATTAAAACCAAAGTGGGAGCCAAAACTCCCGAGATGCCCGGATCTGCCCACGAGGCTCCATGCTCCGTCGGAGAACAGACCCAGGACAGAGGGGAGGGCACAGGGCTTCTGGATTCCACGTGGTTTGTCCACAGTCTTTGTCAGGAGGGGCTCTAATTTCTACCCACAGTAGAGCTTCATAGTCTCCAAGCTTTGAGCACCGTTTTCAATTTTATCAGCTGAGCGTTCCCTGGGAGCCTATCAAACACTCTGTCCATCTGCAACACAAGACTTCTCTGGGCCCTGGGCCACGAGGCCAAGGCCCAAGTCCACCCTGCCCTGTGCGGCCCTGTATTCCTGAAGTGTGGCCCGTGTGGGCGCTCAGTGACTGTGATGTGAATAGGTGGATGAATGAACTAACAGAACGGAGTAATGAGCTCCACTGTTTTTACTCACTGTTTCTACATTACTCCAAGAGAGAGTAACTGAGAAAGTAAATTGGGCCAGCACGGCAATAACAGAAAAGGGAGGAAGGAAAGGAGGGAGATTACTTCCCTAAAACTTTGTTTCCCCAATCACAAATATTCAGACAACATAACACAGACAACTCTCTAGTGTAAGAAGACTCCTGAATATAGTGCAGATAGAGGTAGCCAAGAGGAAGTGTACATGTAAGGAAAGTGGGTGCTAAAGGGAGTACCACGAAGAGTGATTTTACGGGTTTCGGTAGATAATTTACTTGGCGACCAAAAGACGCAGATTCCTTCCAGTGATAGATTATGTCCAACCAGCGTGACTTCTTCCACGCCCTTTCTTCTAAATGTGACCACACTGAATGTCCTCTAAGATTTGCACAAAATGAAATATTAATCAGCCGACAGCACTTACTGAACTAAACGTGTCTTTTAAAGTATGTTTTGATGAATAAACTGAAATGCCTAAATCTTACAAAGTTCTCAGCACAAGAAAAAAGATTACATCACGATGCACGGTGACGGATGTTAACTAGACTTACTGAGGTGATCATTTCACAATACACACAAATATCAAATCATTGTGCCGTATACCCGCAACTAATACAACGGGATCTGTCCATTATACCTCAATAAAAATAATAAATAAATAAATGACTGAAATGGCATCAGCACAGCTAAACAGCAAACCTACACTTTCAAGATCTGTAAATATAGATGGGTCTGATGGAACTCTTTGTATTCACTGGAATAATAATTTTGTCCGACTGCTTCGCAAAGCTGTAGTATTTACACATATACAGTCGCTCCTGTCAGCAAATCACTAAAAGGGTAGAAAGGGCCACTCCCATCCCTCAAGTGTGGGGAGCCCTGGTCTGAAGGTAACTGTCTCAGAACTGGCTCCACTGCCACTCCTCATCAGTGGCGCCAGACAGGGCCAACTAGGGTGGGAAGAATTGGGCTCTTGTTTCTGGAAATCAAAGGACTAAACAGGAGCTGGGCTGCTGTTTAACAGGCACGAGACCGTTAATCCCCTTACCGTGGATACAAGAGCATGTCGTTCGTTCTTAGATCACAAGGCTTATCCTTGAATAATTAGGCAGAGGAAGAAATCCAGTCCGTGCCCTACATCATGTTACTCAGAAAGGGAACGCTAGGCCTGAGTTAGACTTCTGCCTCTCCTGCTAAAAATGATAAATTATTCTAAACAACCAATATTGGAGTAAACCAGGCAACTAGATTTCTCAGTTTTCCTGGAAAATAGACTAAAGTTTAAACTCAATCATATTTTCCTGAGATAATACTTTCAACATTTAAAAATTCCTATGAAACTATTTTAGAAAACCTGGCCTAAACCTTATTATAAAAACTTGAAAACACCTGTTTACCATCTTCAATCAAAGTCCCAAGAAACCTTCAAGTAATCTGATCCAATGAAACCAGAACTTTCTACTTTCAGACAACATAAACTTGTCCTTCCCTCTTCCGTTCTACTTTTAAGAAAATCCAGGGAAGAGCAAGAAAACCACTGGATATCAAGATTTGTAAGTAATGCTTTCAAAGGAACTGTCTTGTTTCTGTCACATTTCGTCCGTCTTCCATGACTCCCAGGGCCGGCTTCTTGGGTGTGGGCCTGTGCTGTGTGCGACCTGGATTTACCCATCATTTACATCTCAGGGCCTACCTAGCAGCCTACACAGCAGGCTTCCAACAGAGGTTACTTAATTCTCTGGCCCCCCATCCAGCAGTGTAGGGCACAGGCGGCCTCAGGGGAGCGCCGTGAAGAAGAGGCTTCTGCTTCTCACGCCACTGCCTTGGGCGCTCTGTCAGCCCTTTCTCTCCCTCACTCCCCGACAGCATCTCGAGGAGGCGCGATGGAGCTTGCCTGTCACTTCTGGCCCTTAAAGAGCTCAGGCCGGTCTGGTCTGATCAAAACCTAGACGAACTGTCTTCCCGCCCCTAACACAGGGCTTCCCTCGCCCCCCGGCCGTGCTGGCCTCAGAGGCCTGCTCTGTTCTTTTACTCTCCTGGCTCCACCCCTCCTGCGCTTCGCCCCTTACCTCCCCGCAGTCCCGCTCACCGGGGGATGGAAAAGGGAGGTGGGAGAGCGCGGGGATCCGACAGGAGAGAAAAAGGCAAGCTTCTTTTTCCCTAGCCAGGCTCCTTGTGCTGCCCTCTGGCCGCTGGTGGACCCTGCCGGGGCGGGTCCTAGCGTTCTCCACCCAGAGTGCACCCGGGGGGCCTCAGGAGACCGTCTGGGGACCTGTGCACTGCCCCTTCCCCTGACAAGGACGACGCACTCTGGCCGGGGCCGAAGGCTTCCATCTCGCCCCTCCCTGCCCGCTCTGCCGCCTTCCCTTTGCCCTGCACTTGGATCTCGGGCCCCACGGGCAGCGACTCGTGCAGCTCCCTCCGGAGGCCTCTGCTTGGCCCCGGGCCGGGCGGGCAGCCGTCCCAGTGCAGGCAGCCGTCCCAGTGCAGGCTGTTGGCAAAGCCGCCCTCTCTCACCCAGCCATGGAGGCTCAAGCCAGCCTTTGCCTTCAGACTTCTCCAGCTAAGAGGCAGGCGCCGGTTTCTGTTCCACCCACGGGACAGTGGCAGTGGCTGGGGACACCATCACGGTGGCTCGCGCTCCAGGTGCTGCTACTCCGGTGGCAGTTGGAAGTGGCCCTGGGAACGTCTGCGAGCTGGGGAGGGATGTGCCCCTCTCTCCTCTCGCAGACGACTCCTCTCTCTGCTAGCAGCTCTGCCTGACCTGAGGTGGGCAGGGGAACGTGCAAGGGGGCCACTGGTGTGGCCTGGGCGCTAGTGGGCGCCCATCACATGGACCCAGCTGTCAGCTCCCAGCGGGCTGCGTGGTGCACCCGCACCGGGACCCATCCCCGCCCCTGTCCTGCGGGGAAGGCCGTGGACACGCCGCACCTGCTCTGCAGGGCCTCGCCCTCTGCCTCTCAGAACCTCGACCTTCTCTTCCACTGCCCGCTTGGGGTCATGGTGACTGGACCCGTTCAGCTCTCCTGCAAGTCCTTCATGGATGTGGCCAGGACCTCGCTTTAGGAAGAACACCCTCTGGCAGAGTCAATCCAGCTTATACTGGGTCAAGGGTAGGCTGGCGGTACGTTCCCAAATATGCAGAGGAGACACTGAGCCCTGTGTCACTGGAGGTGATCGCGCTTGATATGAGATACCGTAGTTAGGACTGAGTGAAAGGTGGGACGAAGAGTCTTCATTACTCTGTGCATTATTTGACTATCTTTAGTGAGTTACTCTTTACATCTTCCACCCAGTGCATCTCAGTAGCTCTAAGTTTTCTGCACTATCCATAGAAATAAGCAGTGACAGGATAGGAAAAAAACGATTTAAAAAACCGGCCAATGTTCAAGATTTGAATCCCTAAAGCCATCCTAACAGGCATACTTCCCACCCTCTAGAATCCACTCTGCCTCACACTGGCACCAAAAGACCTCGGAAAAGCACATTTAAAATCGGATCCATTTGCCAAGCTAGTGGTGCCTTTCTATTACCCACCACACTCGGGAGAGGCAGCCTGTCTGGGAAGTTGTTTTCAATTCATCTTGCATTGTGCGGTGCCCTTTCCCATAGAGGAAACCTGCTCATGTAAAGAAGCAGCCACCGTTAGGCGGCAGCACTTGTACTGCATCTTAAACACATCCCGATTCGTGAGGCAGCCCTCATCGCTCAGCCCCCTGAGAGCAGTACTGCTGGGACTCAAGCTGCCTGAGCATTTACAGGAAAACAATTTGTTGACCCCAATCTAGGTTTGCGCTTTTCAATTTTTCAACTGACATTGGCAACAAAAGCCTCTATATAGCCTATGCACCCAGTTCCAATTAAAACACCTTTGCAAATAAACCAGATTACATATTCACAGACTCCTACAATGTCCGGGTTCCGAAAAATCAAATTCCCAAAGTGAATTCCTCAAAACTAATCTGAAATGTTACATATTTAAATTAACTTTTCCTAAGAATGGAAACGTGATACAACATAGTCATTTACAAGGCGAAATTTAGGTACTAAGAGGAAGTAATGATACAATGAACACAGCGATGTATAAAATCTGTTGATGAAAAATGACAATAAGATAAAAAGCGACTAGTTGAGGGGCTAGCATTGTGAGATGACCAGCGGCTGTTTTCCTTATATTTTTCAGGTATAGTTTTTATGTACAATATTATATACGTTTCAGGTGTACAACACAGTGATTCACAATTTTAAAGGCTGTAACTCCATTTATAGCAGTTATAAACTACTGGCTATATTCTCTGTGCTGTATAATATATCCTTGTAGCTTATTTATTTTATATAGATATTAATATATAGATATTAATTTATGAATATATTTGTTTATGTTATATATAGTAGTTTGTACCTCTTAACCCCCTACCCCATCTTGCCCCTCCCCCTTCCCTCTTCCCAGCGGGAACCACTAGCTTGTTCTCTGTATCTCAGTGTGTTTCTTTTTGTTATACTCACTACTTTATTTTGCAGATTCCACATATAAGTGATAACATACAGCACTCGTCCTATTATTTCACTAAGCATAATAGCCTCCCAAGTCCATCCGCGTTGTTGCAAATGGGAAATTTTCATTCTCTTTTTCGGTTGAGTAGTATTCCATTGTATGTATATGTATAAACGTAGGGGTGTGTGTGTGTGTGTGTGTGTGTGTGTGTGTGTGTGTGTGTGTGTGTGTGTACACATCTTCTTTATCCATCCTTCTGTTGATGAACACTTAGGTGGCTTCCATGTCTTGGCTATTGTAAATAACACTGCTGTGTACATTGGAGTGCATGTATCTTTTTGAGTTAGGGTTTTTCTTTTTCTCTGATATGTACCCAGGAATGGAACTGCGGGGTCATATGGTAGTTCTATGTTTAGTTTTTTGAGAAACCTCCATACAGTTTTCCACAGTGGCTGTACAATTTACGTCCCCACCAATGGTGCACATGGGTTCCCTCTTCTCCTTATATTTTTCCTTTTTTATTTTTTGGAAGGCAATCTTCTCATTTTAATTTTTAAAAGGTTATTATAAATTGTTTTGGAAAGAGTGCTTCCGTTTAAACGCATAGGATAAAGGCAAATATATCTTTTCTAAAAATCTATAAAACAGGAGTAAAGTTCACGTAGGGCATCATTTTGTTTTACCTCACACCTCCTTCTTTTAACTTTTTGAATCATGTGAATACGTTACGTATCTTAAAATACATACGTGTGTTGCAATATATATGCGTGTGTTTGTGTACACGTAAATCCACGTATCATATGTTTCTTTTGCTGCCCCCAATTTTTCTCTTCTGTTCTATCCCTTACATTCACAGCCCATGCATAATACGTTGTGGGTCTGAGGAAGACAATCAACAGAAACCCTCTTTGCCAAGTTCTCGGTAAAATTAAGACAAAAGAATGAAGCAGACAGGAGACCAAAATAAAAGGCTGTGTTGGAGGATATGACTTTTATCAGCGGGCAAATTTCCTTCCTAATTTTAAGAATATCCTGCGATGAGATAAATTCATCTATAGTGACCCAGGCAGAGCTGAACCGAGGCAGGTCTCACCATATTCTGGTGTAACATGCAAGATACTTAACACCTTACGATCTGGCACCTAACAATCTAAACAGTCTACAGCTACAGACAGCACGGACAGCCGCGTGGATGTGTAAGCTTGCCCAGGCAGGGCCTGATTCTGTACTTAGTGTGGGGGGCAGCGCAGAAAAAATGCGTGCTGAGGGCAGGCCGGCTCCTCAAGAGAAGCAAACCCATGCCCAGTTTATCCTTCCAGCCCACCAATCAAATCAGTCATTTCACCTCTCAAGGGAAGAGTGAAGTAAGGGAGTAGAGAGAAACCAGGAGTGTTACCCTAATCACAAATGGAGATGGAAGGAAACACCACAAATAGGGAAGAATCCTTTGGAAGAACAGATTCAAATGTAAAACTATTAAAAGTTGTACTAAGGCTTTGAAGAAAATAAACAAGGTGCTACGACAGAGACCAACGGTGCGATGAACCTATACATATGTAAGTTCTTTTCAAAATGAGTGCTATGCACTTATCCCCTTGCCCCCCTCCAAGTTCATACGTTCAAGTCCTAACCCCTAATGTGAATGTATTAATATTTGCAGATAGGGCCTATAAGGAGATAATTACAGTTAAATGAGGTCATATGGTGGAGCCCTGATAGAGAGGATTAGCGCCCTCATCCAAAAAGGCACCAGAATGCTCACTCTCCCCGCTGCCACTTCCCGCTCAACAAAGAAGAGGTCATGTGAGCCTACAAAGATTTGGTGTTGCCTACAAGCTGAAAGAAGAGGCCTCAGAATGAAACCTACCTTGTCAGCATCTTAATCTTCAACTTATATGACTTCAACTTATAATATTATGTATATATATAGAGAGAGAGAGAGAAAGAGAGAGAGAAATGTACATAGCTTATGACATGTAACTACAAAGTTTTATATTTATCTTCATAGTGCCTATTGAATGAAGAGCATTGTTAGAACATGATATGAACTATAAGCTGAGCTAGATTATAAAGGTTCTTTTTAATGCTGAATTAAAACGTGGGTCCCTTAAAAATTAGATGTATACCTTATTTTCAAGATTGAGTTTTTAATTAATGTCCTGTCTCAAATAATACTTGCAAACAATCAATTTAGACTTTTCATTGCTTACTTACTCAGTTGCTTCTCTGTTGGGAACTCTTCTCACGGAGAAAGCCACCATCGCTTTGAAGAGATAGTCTTCATTTGTATCCCAGGCGTACTGAAAGAGAAGTAAAACGAAGGTCAAGTGAAGAGGCATGGGGTAAAAATTGGTCCACTGGGTTCTAACTGTGGCCACACTGGTGTTGGTGTCTGTGTGTGTGTCTGTCTGTCTGCGTCTCTCTCTCATCTTCTCTCTCATCTTCCTTCCTTCCTGGAGACCATGATAAATCATGTCACCATAATGTTCAGGATAGAGTTTCCCAGCTATTCTATCACTGTAAGTGTGGTGTGTTTCCCATTGCATTATCTTCTTCCAAATCTGCAGTACTCGTAGCCAGTCAACAAACAGGTAATCTGCACATCTCATCCCGGACATAAACAGTTGATTCCCTTCTTCCCTTTCACCTTTCCCTCATAAACTGACTCCCCTTCTCAGCTTCCTTCCCTTTATTAACTCCGGTACAATTTTACTTTTTATATTCTTAGCTGAAAACTTGAGTGTATGTGTGTATTATGGGCTGAATTGTACCCCCCTACAAAGAAATTCATATGTTAAATTCCTAACCCCCCAGTACCTCAGAATGGAACCAATATATATGGAGATAGTGTCTTTACAGAGGTGATCAGGTTACAATCAGATCACTAGGGTGGACCCTAATCCAATATGACGGGTGTCCTTGAAAGAACAGGAAATTTGTCACAGACACATACAGAGGGAAGACGTGTAGACACAGGGAGAACACAGCCATCTAGAAGCCAAGGGGAGAGGCCTGGAACACATCCCTCCCTCACAGAACTCAGAAGGAACCGACCCCGCTGACACCTTGATCTTGGACTTCCAGCCTCCAGAACAAGAGAAAACAAATTTCTGTCGTTTAAGCCACTCAATCTGTGGTACTGTGTTTCAGCAGCCCTAGCAAACTGAAGTGGCTGACCCCACATTTTAGGTGGTAATCAAGTGTAACTGGAGAAAATCACAAAACAGGTTCTGTGGCTTAACTCTAAACTCATGATGACCTACTCCCAGATTGCCCGGGATCCCCTTAGGATTCTCCGTCAGTTTTCTCTCTCTCATGGTTCACAATGACTATTTCAAAGTTCCTTCAGGCCTCCCCAAATCTCAGTGCTTCCCTCAAACCTCACTCTCACTAGGCGCTCTTGTTTTATAAGTTACTGATACATCTCGAGTCATCCACTTACACTCCTCCGCCCTCCTGACACCAAGTACAAAACTTCCCCCATAGGCACATGTCTTATCCACATCCTCCCCCGAAGGGCCAGATGTGGTGTTTCTCCTCCTGTCAACGGCTGTTCTGTCCACCTCTATTAGGAACGCTTCCATTCAGCCCTTCCCAGGATCTAAACAATACAGTTTTCCCCTCGCTTCTGTGCACTCAGTGCTGACTGGAGGCTGTCCATTGACTCTGAACCATGCTCAACTCTTTCCGATTAAAACAACAGCAAAACGAAATCACTTTATTCAGTCCTCCTTCTTCTACCCATTGCTGTCTCTCTCCTGCCCTTCAGAGCCAAAATTCCCAAAGGAGTTGTCCATCCTTCTGTCTTTACACGGTCACTGCCCACTTACTCTTTTCTTTTAATATAAATTTATTTATTTTATTTATTTGTGGCTGTGTTGGGTCTTCGTTGTTGTGCGTGGGCTTTTCTCTAGTTGCGGCGAGCAGGGGCTACTCTTCGTTGCGGTGAGCGGGCCTCTCATTGCGGTGGCTTCTCTTGTTGCGGAGCACGGGCTCTAGGCACGCGGGCTCAGTAGTTGTGGCACATGGGCTTCAGTAGTTGCGGCTCACGGGCTCTAGAGCGCAGGCTCAGTAGTTGTGGCACACGGGCTTAGCTGCTCCGCAGCATGTGGGATCTTCCCGGACCAGGGCTCAAACCAGTGTGCCCTGCATCGGCAGGCAGATTCTTAACCACTGCGCCACCAGGGAAGCCCCACTGCCCACTTATTCTTAATCTCCTCCACCATCTGCCTTCCAATCCCTCCACTCCACAAAGCGGCTCTCTCACGTTACCGATGACCCAATGAGCGGTTTTCAGTCACGCCTCGCTTGGCCTCTCAACAGCACATTTGATGCTCTTGAACAGTCCCTTCATCCGAAAGCACTCTCTTCCCTTTCGTGATACAGCATCGTCCTGGTTGTCCTCCTGCCCCTCTGCCTCCTTTGCAGGTTCACCCTCCTCTACAAGGGCCTTAAGCTTTCGAGAATCGCTAAGCTCAAGGCTAGCCCCTCTCCTCTTGCCACCCTCCGCTTTCTCCCTCAGCACTGTCATTACCACCTCAGTGCAGGTGACGCAGGAACGTGTATCTCAAGCCAGCTCTGTCCTTGCCTGTTTGTCAATAATACCTCAAACTCAGTAAGTCCAAAATTAAAGCCATGGTTTTCTTGTTGGTTCTTGGTTCCCTGACTCATAAATGGGCCATCATGCATCCAGTTGCATAATTAGAAACAAAAGCTTATCCTTGACCCGTTGTCCTCTCTTCCTTGTCAGCCCATCCCCGTGGCTCTGAAATCCCTTCCCTGCCCCCTCTCTCCACCAACACACCATACTCCAAATAGCTATCATCTCCCACCTGCACTACTCCACCTGCTGCCCAACTGGGTCCTCCTCTCGACTCCAGGCGCCTGGACTCTCTGTCTTCCACACTGTGGCCAAAGTGTCTTGTAAACACAAATTCTGTCATGACACTCCTTCCACGAAACTCCTCGTCGCTTTACAGATAATATCGAGGACTTCCCTGATGGTGCAGTGGTTAGCAGCCCGCCTGGCAATGCAGGGGACACGGGTTCGAGCCCTGGTCCGGGAAGACCCCACGTGCCATGGAGCAGCTGAGCCCGGGCGCCACAACTACTGAGGCTGCGCTCTAGAGCCCGTGAGCCGCAACTACTGAGCCCGCGTGCCACAACTACTGAGCCTGCGTTCTAGAGCCCGCGTGCCACAACTACGGAAGCCGGCATGCCTAGAGCCCGTGTTCTGCAACGAGAAGCCACCGCAATGAGAAGCCCGTGCGCAGCAACGAAGAGTAGCCCCCGCTCGCTGCAACTAGAGAAAAGCCCGTGCACAGCAACAAAGACCCAACGCAGCCAAAAATAAATAAATAAATGGATCCATTAATTTAAATAAATAAATAAATATATAAATATATATATATATATATATATATATATATATATATATATATATATATATAAACATCAAAACTCCTCAACACAGCCCACACATTCTTTGGCCTGACCCTTCCTTCCGCCCGAAGCTCATCAGGCACCAGAGTCCTCCCCACTGCTCCACTTCCAGGCACCTTGCCCTCCTTCCACCCTTCACTCTCCCCAAGTTCTTTCCTATAATAAGCCTTTGCATGTGCTGGTCCCTCCACCCTCTTTCCTTTCATCCCCTGGTTCACTTTTACTCCTGCTTTAGACCTCACACAAATGCCAGTTCCTGCGGCCCCTCGTGAGAACAAAGCCCCTACGTACTTCTCCTCCCTGTAATGCTTGTCAAGATTACACACTTGCATTTGGTTCATTAATATGCAACCAATTCCACTACTATAAGCTCCCCAAGGGCAAGGATAAGCCTGGTTTTAGCTGCACTGCATCCCCAGCACCCAGCACGGGGCCTGCCCTCAGAGGATCCTGGGATAAGCAACCCTACGCACTGGCAGAGATGGTGGATTCTGCAGTCAGACTGCCTGGGTTCAAACCCGACCCCTGCCCCTTGCTGACTTGACATCTTGAGTAGGCCACGTAATGTCTCTGCGCCTCAGTTTTCTCATCCACCTCATGAGAATGGGAATACCCATGCCACCTTCCTCAAAGGGTTGTTGTGAGGGCTAAATGAGCTGATGTGAGCAGAGTGATTAAGAGGGTCCCAGCTTGAAAAGTAAACTAAGTTCTCAAGGAATGCTGCCGGTTAGAATGATTATTACTCATGGAGCGAGCGAACAAAATGGTGGATACACTGATGTGTACAGTTGGATGACTAATAAGGAAAAATATAAAGAAAAAAAAAAAGAAAATTATACCATTGGAATTTCTCTGTTTTCAAAATCATATACCTGGGGATCATTCTTAAATAAGGAATCGGACCAAAACAAGAATAACAACAGGAATTCATCAGTGAGCGGACAGTGTTAGGGATCTCATCCCCCACACTCACCAGCTGACCACACCGTGGCATCCCAAAACATGTGGCCTCTCTCTGACCTCAGAAACCTTCTGGGGCTTCCTCATTAAACTCTGTTTAGTGTCCTCACCATTCAACCATCCACCTGTCACATGTGGACAGAATCTGTTGACCGCTTTTGGATTCACTGCAGGCTTCTACTTTCCGTCTCCCATGCCAGCCGTGGAGCTGGCCGAATAGGTCCCTTCTGCGTGTGCTTTTGAGGAAAATTTTCACAAGAGATTGATTCACACCACCGTGAACAGACCTCCAAACCTCAGCACTGTAATCAGTTACCCAACAGCCCTTGCAAAGTTTGTTTTGGAAGCAGGAAATTTTCAACTATTCATTTTCAGTAGAAATGAAAGACGAGAAATCTTATTAGTGTTGAGAGACAACACTATCTATCTGTGAATGGATGAGGACTGAAACCTTTAGGAGAGTCCACATGGAATCCGTGCTGTCCAGGTTAAAAAATAAGTCCCGAAAGGCTTTCACCAGGGCCTTAAGAATAAAATTACACAAAGTGACATTAGCAACCATTCTAGAAGAAACACACAGCCTCTGTAGAAATACAAGTAACTTCGCTCTTTTCCCTTAAAGGAGCATTCAAGTGCATTTTGTCCATTTTTACAGTAATGAAAGAGAGTGCCCTTCAGTCAATTTTCAGGACCTGGTACAAATTATTATATTTCCTCCCTTTAAATGTCAAGGGCAAAAAGTGGAGGGCTCCCCCGCCACCCAGAGCCAAGCGCCTGGGCCAGCAGTGGGAGCTGAAGGATCCCCTATGCTCAGAACACAGGGGCGCCCCGCGACGCCCCGAGTGGCTCCGCGAGGCCCCGAGTGGCTCCGCGAGGCCCCGAGTGAGTCCGAGAGGCCCCGAGTGAGTCCGAGAGGCCCCGAGTGAGTCCGCGAGGCCCCGAGTGAGTCCGAGAGGGCCCGAGTGAGTCCGAGAGGCCCCGAGTGAGTCCGAGAGGCCCCGGCCTGGCGCGCGCAGGACCTCGTGCCCAGAGGTTCCAACGCCCCTCGAACCATCCCCCACCCCGATGCCAATGGTCGCCTCAGCGTCGTAAGCTTGACGTCTACAGACTTCGGGGCCGCCCAGAAGCCAAAGCCCGTCGAAGGTCCGACCCCACTGACCCGCGAGCATGGGCAGCTACCTGAGCAGGTACCTGGGCACGGCCAAGGCCACGCAGCCAGCCCACGCCCGGAAGCGCCGGGCCCCACGGTTCCCATGGACCGGGCCCGCCCGCGGCACCTGCCTCCCGATGGGCCGGGCCGGGTGCCAAATCCTGTGCCACCGCCGCCGCCGCCACCGCCGGGATCGCGGGCTCTCGTTCCGCAGCAGGCCGCTCCCCGCCATCCTGCGCAGCTGGAAGTACTACCCGGTCCGCGGGTCCTTGGTGCTCCAGGCCTGGAGGCGCCTTCCCAGAGGGCCGCCCCTCCGCACCTTCTCGAGGCTGGGGTTTTCCGGCCGTGGCAACGGTTTCACGATGAGGTCCCGGTGGAACGCCCGCCTCTCCTGCCACACGCAGAGCCTGGTGGGCGTCCGTACCGCCCCCGTTGAAAGCCTAAGCAGCTTGTCCACGTGTCCGCCCAGCCAGGAGTCCCCGGAACCCTGTGCCAAGGAGACCGCGCTGAGGGCCCTCAGCCGACGCGAGCAAGGACAAAGGCGGCTCGACGGGCCTCTGAGGTCTGACAGCCCCGAGCCCAGGCTGTCGGCCTTCCGGCCCGTGTTGAGGAATGGAGTGGTCCCTGCCTTTGTGCCCAGGCCGAGGCCCCTGAGAAGAAGCATCTGCTCCCGGTGCAACCGCCTCCGAGAAGAGGACACTGAGCCCCGGCCTGACAGCAGCCCTGCCTGACGCCCACCCTGCTGTGAGGCCCGTCCCCCACCCCCCCACCCGCACCCCCCCACCCCCCCACCCTCATCCCCACCCCCACCCCCAACCCCACCGCCACCCCCACCACCGGCCCAGGGCACAGTCACAGAGCCTCGCTGCAGAGATGGGAGCGGATCACCGCTCCCGGGCCTGGGCCTCCTGCAGCCTGACGTCCCCCTTGAGTCCTGAGAGCCAAAGCCACCTCCTCCTGACACTCAAACCCACATTTCTTTTACCCAGCTGACCCCTGCCCTACCCCTGCCTGAGTCACTGGCACGGACCGCCAGGCCAGCTCCCTCCACTCCAGCCAGGAGCTGCCAAGCCCCAGAGCCACCTCTCCTACCTGCAGAGCCCGCCCCGAGGAAGCACCGCTGACGTCCAGGCCTGCACTCCCTCCTGCCCACCCACCCTTGCTGCCTTTGCCCCTGAGAAGACCCTTCTCAGGAAGGCGTGCGTCTCCCCTACTGCCCACTTCATACGGTTTAAAGGTGGTTCTTATTTTAAATAATACTAAAATAGCTTCATTATCCTAGAGATTGTCATGGTCTTTCTTTCAAAGATTCAAACATTAGGATTTCATCCACATGATGGTTTCTCCACCCTGGCTCTGTTGGGGCCAGACAAGTCTTTGTTTGTGGGGTGCAGACCTCTGCATTGTAGGGTTTTAGCAAAATCCCTGGTCTCTGTCCTCTAGGTGCCAGTAGATAATCCATATTGTAAACATACAACGCGTCTCCAGGCCCTGCCAGATGTTTGGGGGGCGAGGGGCGGGGCGCGCGGTGCACAATGACACTGGTGGAGAGCCACTGAGGGACAGTGCCCTCTACTGGCAGAAACAGTCACGCCCGGTCTCCCAAAATGTGCCTTTTTCAAAGACACAGAGAGGAACAAAATGAAGTGGTGTGTGCTTGGCAAAAACATATCCCCCACTTTGCAGAATGCTGTGGGGTGCGAATGACTCATGTTTTGGGCCTTATTAACAATCAGACAATGCGGTTTTTTAAAATGAGCTACTCATTTATCATCTTCAGTTTCGCAAAAATTGAAAAGTTAAAAAATATCAAATGCTGGAAATGATGCAGAGAACTGGAATCCCAGGCAGTGCTGTGGGTGTCGATAGGTCCAGCCCTTCTGAAGCGGCATTTGGAAGTGTTTCCTAGAACACAGTGCGGCCACCAGAAACACTCTTACACACACACACACACACACACACACACTGGTGAGGATGTTCTTCGCAGCCCCCTTTGTCAGAGCAGAGCATTGGAAGAACCTAAATGTCCACCAACAGGGGAAGGGATAAAGTAAATATGGTATTGCTATCAAGGGACTACTATTCCACAGATTAAAGGAAAGAAAGAGCCCAGGGTTTCTGCACTGTTCGGTCTGGGCCAGATAATTCTATGATGTGGATGCCCTGTGCGTTGCAGGATGTTTAGAAGCAAACCCGGCCTCTGTGGACTCGATATCATCAGGACCTCCTCCAGTAAAAACAATCACACATGTCTCCAGCCACTGCCAAACACTCGCTGAAGGACAAAAATCACCCCCAGTTGGGAACTACCGATCTAGAGTTACGCATTTTTTTAAACAGGTATATCTCAAAAATACACTGTCAAATGAAAAAGATGGGAAGTGGCATATTATGGGTAGCACAAGCCGTTTATATAAATCAAAAAATATATATATACAAAGTAATATTGCTAGCATAATACAGGGGGCCGGAAACCAAGTAAATGGTCATTTGGACACTTTGCCTGTATTGTTCTTTCCATCTAAAGCCTCTTCTGTTTGAACAGTTTGAAATACTGTTCTGTTTGAACAGTTTGAAATACTGTTCAAACATGAATTTCAAGGTTTCCCCTTTAGAGGGTCAGAGAATGAGCTGTAAACATAGCAAAGCCCCTTCTCCCTCCCATGGAGCACGCTTTCTAAGGGGGCAGAGACAGAAGGTAAACATTTAAATAAATGTACACACACTGACAGGTGGGGAGATGTGCTGTGAAGAAACCAAGGCAGGAGGAGGGATGCACACAAGCTGCATCGACACACTGTGGCCCCAGCGCTTCCTCTGTCCCCATCACCATGGAACCCGCTATCCCTTACTACGAATTCAAGTCCTTCATTCCGTGTTTCCACTGGGTGGCAACTCAGGCTTTAACACAGCACCTCAGCAAATAACAGGAAAATATGTTATCTACTTAGAAATAAAGATGTCCAAAACATTAAAATTGCTGGCTGAAAATATTAAACTCAACATTTTCAATGGAGACAGTTACTGTTGCATACAAAACAACCTGGGCTGAAACTCTATAAATCAAGCTTTTATTCTGAAGTTTACTCCCTGCCATTTGCTAGACATGAGACAAGGCACTGCACTCTGCGTGAGTTACCAGAAAGGGCTTGAGACCTTCGTGTGTCAGTGAGGGTACGGTTAACTGCTTAGGGTCTTCCTCAGTAGAAGAGTAGTAAGTATCCCTCCTACATGATGGTTTAGCCAGGAAAAGTAAGTCAAAGGTTTTAAGCACACAAAACAGTAAGCTTCTGCTCTACAAATATCAACTACAGAAACAGAACTACAGAGATGTGTTTACATTTTGTTCCGATCCAGGCAGTTGAACTGGTAATGAGTAAACCCGCTTCCCAAAGTAGCGAGCTTGTGGGGAAAGGGCCAGGGGAAAGCACAGCCCTGCTTCTGGAGCCAGCTGCAAGGCAGAGGCTGCAGAGGACGATGGAGACACCCCCGTGGGCTGGGGCTTCTTCCTTGTCTGGATGACCCTTTGGGAAATTAACGGATGTCCTGGCTACCTCAAGAGTAAGACACTGAGGTCCAACAAGAGATAAAATGCAGGCGGCCGGGAGCTCCTTCTTCTGTGGCCATTCCCGCCACCTTCACCGTGGGAGTATCCGCCCAGGGGACTCAAGTGCAACACGAGGGAGAAATGGTGGGTGGGACACCGTCTGCTTGTGTCCACTGCAGCCCAGTAGACGGGACCCTGGTTTAAGAGCCAGGACGTCAAGCATTCACTCACAGATGTTTACCGAGAGCTAACAAGGATTAGCCACTATGGTTAGGGAGGGTTAGGAAAAGCGTTCTACTGCAGGGGCATTTAGATTGCACGACCCTGCCCATAAGTGCCGGGTCTAGGAGTTTAGTGCTATTAAGATGCTTGACGATCAAGGTCACAGTGTGAGCTCACCAGAAGATTAAAACCAAAGTGGGAGCCAAAACTCCCGAGATGCCCGGATCTGCCCACGAGGCTCCATGCTCCGTCGGAGAACAGACCCAGGACAGAGGGGAGGGCACAGGGCTTCTGGATTCCACGTGGTTTGTCCACAGTCTTTGTCAGGAAGGGCTCTAATTTCTACCCACAGTAGAGCTTCATATTCTCCAAGCTTTGAGCACAAGCAAATATAGACCAATAAAATGGACAACATGGAAGAAATGGACATATTCTTAGAAAAGCACAACCTTCTGAAACTGAACCAGGAAGATAGAGAAAATAGAAGCACTGAAATTGAGATTGTGATTAAAAATCTTCCAAAAAACAAAAGTCAAGGACCAGATGGCTTCACAGACAAATTCTATCAAACATTTAGAGAAGAATAAACATCTATCCTTCTCAAACTCTTCCAAAATATAGGTGAGGAAGGTATACTGCTAAACTCATTCTATGAGGCTACCATCACCCTGATACCAAAATGAGACAAAGATGTCACAAAGAAAGGAAACTACAGGCCAATATCACTGCTGAAGATAGATGCAAAAATCCTCAACAAAATACTGGAAAACAGAATCCAATGGCACATTAAAAGGATCACACACCATGATCAAGTGGGGTTTATCCCAGGAATTCAAGGATTTTTCAATATACACAAATCAATCAATGTGATAAACCATATTAACAAATTGAAGGAGAAAAACCATTTGATCATCTCAATAGATGGAGAAAAAGCATTTGACAAAATTCAACACTGATTTATGATTTAAAAAAAAAACTCTAGAAAGTAGGGATAGATGGAACTTATCTCAACACAATTAAGGCCATATATGAAAAATCCACAGCCAACATCGTTCTCAATGCTGGAAAACTGAAACCATTTCCTCTAAGATCAGCAAAAAGCAAGGTTTTTCACTCTCACCACTATTATTCAACATAGTTTTGGAAGTTTTACCCACAGTAATTAGGAAAGAAAAAGAAACAAAATAACCCAAATCTGAAAAGAAGAAGTAAAGCTGTCACTGTTTGCAGATGACATGATGCTATACCTAGAGAATCCTAAATATGCTACCAGAAAACTACTAGAGCTAATCAATGAATCTGGTAAAGTTGCAAGACATAAAATTAATGCACACAACTCTCTCGCATTCCTATACACTAATGATAAAATTTCTGAAAGAGATATTAAGGAAACACTCCCATTTACCATTGCAACACAAAGAATAAGATATCTAGGAATAAACCTACCTAAGGAGACAAAAGACCTGTATGCAGAAAATTATGAAACACTGATGAAAGAAATTAAAGATGATACAAATAGATGGAGAGATACACCATGTTCTTGGATTGGAAGAATCAACATTTTAAGAATAACTATACTACCCAAAACAATCTACAGATTCAGTGCAATCCCTATCAAACTATCAATGGCATTTTTCAAAGAAGTAGAACAAAATATTTTACAACTTTTATGGAAACATAAATGACCCCGAATAGCGAAAACAGCCTTGAGAAAGAAAAATGGAGCTGGAGTAATCAGGCTCCTGGACTTCAGATTCTACTACAAAGCTACTGTAATCAAGACAGTATGGTACTGGCACAAAAACAGAAATATAGATCAATGGAACAGGATAGAAAGCCCAGAGATAAACCCATGCACATATGGTCACCCTGTTTTTGTTAAGGATGCAAGAATATACAATGGAGAAATGACAGCCTCTTCAATAAGTGGTGCTGGGAAAACTGGACTATTACATTAAGAGAATGAAATTAGAACACTCCTTAACACCATACACAAAAAGAAACTCAAAATGGATTAAAGACCTAAATTCAAGGCCAGACACTATAAAACTCTTATGGGAAAACATAGGCAGAGCACTCTATGACATAAATTACAGCAATATTCTTTTTGTCCTACCTCCTAGAGAAATGGAAATAAAAACAAAACTATACAAAGGGACCTAATGAAACAAAAGCTTTCAGCAAAGGAAACCATAAACAAGATGAAAAGACAACCCTCAGAATGGGAATAAATATTTGCAAGTGAAGCAGCTGACAAAGGATTAACCTCCAAAATTTACAAGCAGTTCATGCAACTAAATATAAAAAAAATAAAGAACCCAACCAAAAATGGACAGGAGATATAAATATACATTTCTCCAAAGAACATATGCAGATTGCCAACAAACACATGAAGAATGCTTAACATCACTAATCATTAGAGAAATGCAAATCAAGACTACAATGTGGTATCACCTCACACCAGTCAGATTGGCCATTATCAAAAAAATCTACAAACTATGAATGCTGGAGAGGGTGTGGAGAAGAGGGAACTTTCTTTCACTATTGGTGGGAATGTAAATTGATACAGCTACTGGGGAGAACAGTGTGGAGGTTCCTTTAAAAACTAAAAATAAAACTACCATACGACCCAGCAATCTCACTACTCGGCATATACCCTGAGAAAACCATAATTCAAAAAGAGTCATGTACCAAAATGTTTGTTGCAGCTCTATTTACAATAGCAGGAAATGGAAGCAACCTAAGTGTCCATTGACAGATGAATGGATAAAGAAGAAGTGGCACATATATACAGTGGAATATTATACAGCCATAAAAAGAAACGAAATTGAGTTATTTGTAGTGAGGTGGATGAACTCAGTCTGTCATACAGAGTGAAGTAAGTCAGAAAGAGAAAAACAAATACCGTATGCTAACACTTATATATGGAATCTAAAAAAAAAAAAGGTTCTGAAGAACCTAGGGGCTGGACAGTAATAGGGTTGTAGACATAGAGCATGGATTTGAGGGCACAAGGAGGGGGAAGGGTAAGCTGGGACGAAGTGAGAGAGTGGCATGGACTTATATATACTACCCAATGTAAAATAGATAGCTAGGGTTAAGCAGCCGCACAGAACAGGGAGATCACCTCAATGCTTTGTGACCACCTAGAGACGTGGGATAGGGAGGGTGGGAGGGAGACGCAAGAGGGAGGAGATATGGGGATTTATGTGTATGTATAGCTGTTTCACTTTCTTATAAAGCAGAAACTAACACACCCTTGTAAAGAAATTATACTCCAATAAAGATGTGAAGAAAAGCAGACCTAAGCATTCGTGTTTAAAATATAACCAAATTGACCTTTCAAAGACATAGGCATACTTTTTAATACATAGTGTTAGGACAATGGTCTATCTACTTGGAAAGAAAGAAATATGAATGTACCTTATATATAAATATATATAATTCTAGTTGCTCTAAAGAGCTAGAAATAAAATATTGTACTTAATATCGTATAAAGGAAGGGAGCAAATGTTAAGCCTGTGTTGTCACTGGTTTGAACACCTTAGAAAATACCAAAACACATGGTAACACATAGCAAGGAATCTATCTTTCTAACTCAGGGCCTTGTCCCTCTCAGCACCTCAAACCAGTTTCACATTTCAGAATCTATCTCTTGCAATATTGCTCAGGGTTTTGCACCCCTGGAAAAAAGGGTGTAGAGGATATTAAAAATTAAAAACTCCAGGTACTGTAGCACTGTTCTAGCTCTCTTTTTCTCTGTCTCTAATGCTGCTTAACCCTTTGTGTCAGCAGCATTTTCTCCTGAGGTGGGTGCCCTTCTTTTCATTCCAGCAAATAAGCAGTTCTGGATTTTATTCATATATTGTAGTGATCCTAGATGATAAAATATTATTTTTCAATGTCTTGAGTATATAAAATGCCTGGAAAGAACTCATATTTCCCTAGTTCAGATCCATTGTTTTACCTTAATTTATCATTGAGATCTGGTACAGGGTAGCCAGATCTACACCTATATATCTACCTGTCTATATCTCTATATATAGATATCTATATCGATATATCTATTTCTATGTATATCTCTATGTCTGTATATCTCTATCTACATCTATATTTATATCTTTTATTTATATATATCTAAATTAACTGTAGCCCAAATAATCCTGCATAAATAAAAACATAAAATCTCAGTAAACCAGAACTGTTCATTTAGACTTCAGGTTTGAGGACTGCCCATCTTGTCTGGTTTGGTCAGCCTGCTGCATGCATCTCTCACCTTCCTTCCAGCCTCGGCAGGCTCTTTCCATGGTCCTGGCAGAAGCACAAGATGGAAGGAAGAAAGATGCAAGCCTTCTCTGGGCCTTGGATTAGATTTAGCACTCTCTCCCTCAAGTCTCACTTTATTGATATAAGTCCTTCACATGGTCAAGCCCAAAGTTAAGGTACAGGGAGGTAAAAAACACACTTCTTCAAGATCCCTCTCACAGAGGGACATACACAGATCACATGGCAAACAGTAAGAATCAGGGAGGAGTGAAAAACTGGAGCCAGTAATGCCATTAACCACAGAAAACAATAACTGTCTTGACTGAGATTCAAGCTCACCCCAGTGGGCTTGGGAGTAGAGTCTGTTATCAGAAGACAGAAGGAAGGGGAGCTTATAGAGATAATACTCAGAGGACCACATTCCAGATCATATGTTTAAACATAAAATAAAATTGATACTTTTAAAGACAGGTTTAAGAATATTCATATGAAATATTTAAACAAAAGATGCACTTCATTGCTAACATGTGCAGAGGTCCACAGCTGCCTTGTTCTCAAGTTTCCTCCTCTTCCTCCTAGAGCTTAGAGTGTACTCTTTGGTATCAGAAATGAGTAAACATCAACCACACAACTTGCTGCAGGCAGAAAGAATATTGAATGTATTACCCAGAAAGTGCCCAAGGGTTCATATATCTATCCAGCTAACTCAAACTGGAAGTCACATTTCTCACTGAAAGGAGAGTAGTATAAAGTCTTCTGCTACAGGGCTTGCAGAGAATACAGATGAACAAGAGAAAATGTGGAAAGCTGTGCTATCCCAAAAATGGAAAAAAAGTGACATTCCTCAGTCATTATACTTTCAGCCTTTTTCACTGGGTAGAAGTTCAATCTAACAATACAGTAGAATGAATTTTAATCAACTGTGACTACATTATTTCTATGCATGAAAAAATGTACTCAATAAATGTTTTCTCAGCAAAATGCAGAAAGCAATGAAGAGAGAATATTCTTAAAATAGTAATAATAAAGGCTTAACACAGGGAAATGAACCCAAAACAGAAATGTAAAGGGACAGAATAGTGTGGGAAGAACATACAAGTATCAATAAAAGGAAAAATACAGAGAAATATGTACTACAGTTCATCAGCATAAAGGAGCTAGAGTTAACCTAGGCTTCTATTGTATAATACTGTCTTTCAAATATATATATATATATATATATATATACACACATATAAATTCTTAAGGAATATCATCTTAAAATGTTTATAGTTCTCATAGTTTTAAATACACAATTATTTTGTTATATTTTGTGATATCCTATAGGAACCCCTCCATTTGTTATCAATAGATTATTAGATTATAGGTTATTAATAAATGTGTTGTTATTAATAAAAGAATCCAAGCTGTAAAATAGTACCCATCATTTTGTACACCCAGGCTGTTAGAATTCAGTTGGCATTAGCTAAAGAAACAAAAATACACAGAAAGAGCCAGGAGCCAAGTTTTCATCCTTTAAAGTGAGATGACCTGACAGCTGACATAAGTGATATTTAACAAATATTCCTGTAGTGCCAGTGATTTATCTCACATATCACTGAAGAGTGGAATGGTAAATAAACTTTATATCTGTGTGACAGTGACGACCACAATTCAATTTCTGCTGCTATGACAGGAATAGAAAGACCTGGAAGAAACTAAAATTAGGCATTTATGTACATTAATGGACCTGCAAATATGGCATATTCATTTAACTGGCTTCTTTTCTGAGGACTTCTTTGAATTAAATTGTAATGGAAAAATTTTGTTCAATGCTTATATCTTAAATAGTTTGTGATCTGGCATTTAAATAGTATCTAAACATACATCAAAATCAGGTTGGGAGGCTTCCCTGGTGGAGCAGTGGTTGAGAGTCCACCTGCCGATTCAGGGGACACGGGTTCGTGCCCCGGTCCGGGAAGATCCCACATGCCGTGGAGCAGCTGGGCCCGTGAGCCATGGCCGCTGAGCCTGCGCGTCCGGAGCCTGTGCTCCTCAACAGGAGAGGCCACAACAGTGAGAGGCCCGCGTACCGCAAAAAAAAAAAAAAAAAGTGACCCTGTAGCTCCATGCCAATCTAGTACATGAAAACTTTAAACTTACTTCCCAGAAAGTGATTCATTTCTCTCTCCTCAAACCTTTGGAAGAACCTCATTAGACTTTCCTAATATCAATAACATACTTTACTCTCACAATTTTAGATCAATATATTTATCAGAACTCAAAGAGTTATCTTCTATTACTTTCAAAGTAATAATTTGGCATCCATAGCATTATAAGTTGAATATAATACAGATAATAAGTGAATCATTTTTATATATGAATAGAAACTCAGTTTTTTATTTGGAGAAAACAAATACACATGGAACCAATGAATTTTGTTTATCATGGACTGAGGATATGGGGAGGGGGAAGGGTGAGCTGTGACAGGGCGAGAGAGAGTCATGGACATATACACACTAACAAACGTACGGTAGATAGCTAGTGGGAAGCAGCCGCATGGCACAGGGATATCGGCTCGGTGCTTTGTGACAGCCTGGAGGGGTGGGATAGGGAGGGTGGGAGGGAGGGAGACACAAGAGGGAAGAGATATGGGAACATATGTATATGTATAATTGATTCACTTTGTTAAAAAGCAGAAACTAACACACCATTGTAAAGCAATTATACCCCAATAAAGATGTTAAAAAAAAATTCTTGAATATACTCAATCAAAATTTAATATTAACCTATTTAACTTATTTATGTTAATATACAGTATTAAAACAACATTTGTTAAAAGTTTCATTCAAATTTTATAATATAAATTTGGAAGTCATCAACTAACATAATTTAACTTGTAAAAATTTTTCTTCATATAAGCTAAATAATTTCTTATTCTATACATGTATAGGGATATATATATGTGTGTATGTGTGTGTGTGTGTGTGTGCGTGTGTGCATGTATACCTATGTCAGTAAAGCAGTAGAGCAGGCTGGAGATGTATGGAATTGTTAACATGGCAGCTCTGAGTCTTAAGGCAGTATGGATGCAGGATTCCTTCTTTAAGGTATCTCAGTGTTTTCCCTTAAGGCCTTCAAAAGATTACATGAGACTCACCCACATTATGGAGGGTAAAATGCTTTACTCAAAATCTATTTTTTAAAAAAATTTTTATTGGAGTATAGTTGACTTACAATGTTGTGTTAGTTTCAGGTGTATAGCAAAGTGAATCAGTTATACATATACATTTATCCACTCTTTTTTTTTTTAAGATTCTTTTCCCATATAGGTCTTACAGAGTATTGAATAGAGTTCTCTGTGCTATACAGCAGGTTCTTATTAGTTATCTATTTTATATATAATAGTGTGTATATGTCAATCCCAATCTCCCAATTTATTTCTCTTCCCCCAATCCCTTGGTAATCATGTTTGTTTTCTACATCCATGACTCTATTTCTGTTACACAGAAAGGAAATTATCATATGATATCACTTATATGTGGAATCTAAAAAAAAAAAGGTACAAATGAACTTATTTTCAAAATTTATTGATTTAAATGTGATCATATCTAAAACATTTTTTGCTGCAACATCTAGATTGGTGTTTGCCCCCATACAGGGTACCATGGTTTAGCCAAGTTAACACATAAAATTAACATACACACACACACATATATATATGTACATATGTGCATATATATATATATATATATATATACACACACATTGCCTTGTATTTGATAAGCTAATTTGTTTCTTTGGTAGTTACAAAAAATAATAAAGTCAATCATGTCAAATCAAAATAAATACCAAGTCAGTTAAGCTCAAATTAGTAATATTTTTTGTTTATAAATTATACCTAATTTTGAAACTGTTAGAAATTTAATATAAAATTAACTAGATCTAGGGGCTTCCCTGGTGGGGCAGTGGTTGGGAGTCTGCCTGCCGATGCAGGCGAACACGGGTTCGTGCCCCGGTCCGGACAGATCCCACAGGCCGCGGAGCGGCTGGGCATGTGAGCCACGGCTGCTGAGCCTGCGCGTCCGGAGCCTGTGCTCCACAACAGTGAGAGGCCCGTGTACCAAAAAAAAAAAAAAAAAAATCTAGCTCTAGTGAATACAAATACAATTAATAGGGAAAAAAGATAATTTTCCTTTTGAAAAAGCAAAATCAAAGAGACAAGATAGAGAAATACTCCCTCCAGAACAAGAGTAAACAATAGAGCCAGTGAGCATAGCATGGGGAGAAAACTGCTCCTAACCTCCTCAGCACCTGTGTGTGGAGAGAATGACTTCTGAGAGACCAGTCATTAGCCTAGAGGGCACAACATGCTGAGATTATCTTGTTGGCCTCAGCCTGATGTTAGACATTCAATATTGCCTTTGTGGATTTACACTGGAGCCAGAGAAATATGCTTAGTTATTAAAAGAATGCAACTAAATACATTATAGAATATTCCTAAACTGTGATGAAATTACAAAGTTTTCTACTAAAAATAAATGCCTCCAGATGTGTATGTATGCTTTGATTCATTTATTTACTTATTCAGCAAACTGTTGTGCGCACGTATGTTCCCTGCACTTTTCTAGGTTCTGAGAAAACAGGAGTTAATTTGAGAAGAAAGGTTTCTAATCTTGTTAAGCTTTTATTTCTGAAGAGGAGCAGAAAAATCAACATACAAATAAAAAAGAAAATAGTCAATGATAAACCCTATAAAGAGAATTCAAATCTAGTGGGGAACCATTGCCTGAGTGGGTGCTTTTGAGTGTGTAGTCAGGAGGTGCCTCGAAAGTTGACATTTAAACAGACGTCTTAACAACAGGGAGGTATACTGGCCACACAAATAACAGAGATGAGCACCTAGGCAAATGTCAGGAACAGTGCAAACACCCTGAGTAAGGGACAGTATGGCATAATCAACTGTAGCACAGCCTGCAAAAGGGAACTCAGTACTGGATGCATTTGAAGAGAAGGCATGAGTCAGAGCCTGCTCTAGACCTTGGTAGGAGATCTGCAGGTACTAAAATGGGCAAAGGAAAGCCGGGAGATTTTTTTTTTTAAACAGAAGAGATGTATTATTGGTCAGTCTCTTAAAAATGATCAGTGTGGCAATTTTGAGGAGAATGGATTGCAGAGAGATGGGCAAAATGAAGGAGGATAGTAGAGGAACAAGAAAAATAGGTCTCTGGATTCTTCTGCATTTTCTCCGAGTATTAATATGACTTCATTTCTTCTTAATGTTTGAGTTTTTCCATGTGGAATTCGTTTTGGTGTAAGAACTAAAATAGAATACATCTTATTATTGTATACATAGTTAGCCTCTTGCCTCAATATCATTTGAATATTGAAAGGATGATTTAAAATATTTGTAGATCCTAGTAAAAGAAATTACTCGGTACTTGTTGAGGAAAATGAGTTGAAAAGTGCATGCAAGTATTCCTCTCCCGAATACATACCTCAGGGTAATTCTTGCAAAGATCCATGCAAGGATGCTGTATATTGCAACAGGGAGCTGGAATCAACCTGTGTATCCATCTCTAAAATAATGGATACATAAAATGTATTGACTCGTACTATGAAATGCCACACAGCAATTGCAAGCAATAAACCAGATATGTGACATGGATTGGTACCTAAACAATGCTGGATGAAAAAAGTGGACACAGGTGGAATTTCTAAAACCCTAATGGAATTGAAACACACAGAAACCGCACCATATTTTATAAGGATACATTTAAGCTTAAGAACATATATCAAATACATCACTAATGGTTTCCTCTCAGAGAAAGGCAATGTGGCAGGGATTAGGGAAGTCGAGACAAAATAAAACATGAAATGGGCCTTGTGATGAGCAGTAATTTTGATGTGTTAACAGTAAGGAGAAATATAAGGTGCACTCCAATATCAGACGTGAAAAATGTGGAAAAGTGTGCCCTAGATTTGATGACATGGTAAACATTACAGCTAACATAGAATAAGAAAAAGCATTTCATTCAATACTACCATAAGATTTTAATATATGTTTTAAATTTAAAAATTTTAAATGTATGTTTTAAAAGTTAAAATAATTAAAATGTGCCAAGATATTTAATATACATGTAACCATGGTCTCCTGTTTAACCTTAGGATGTTTCTGCTTTAACCCGGACCAGTTGTTTTCCAGTTGTCACAAGCAGACTCTGCCTCCTAATCTCTACCACTAAAATCTCTTCCCTCCTTTACCCACATCACTGGCACAGTCTTGGTACAAGTTCTTATAGTTCCTTGTTTGGATTATTGCCATGGTTTTCCTAATTGGTCTCATAGGGTCTGGTCTTGTTGGAAGCTATAAAACTGCATGATCGGGCTTCCCTGGTGGCGCAGTGGTTGAGAGTCCGCCTGCCGATGCAGGGGACACGGGTTCGTGCCCCGGTCCGGGAAGATCCCACATGCTGCGGAGCGGCTGGGCCTGTGAGCCATGGCCGCTGCCCCTGCGCGTCCAGAGCCTGTGCTCCACAATGGGAGAGGCCACAGCAGTGAGAGGCCCGCGTACTGCAAAAAAAAAAAAAAAAAAAAAAAAAAAAACTACATCATCTTTCCAAAAATGCAAATGTGATAATAACTCCCTTTTTAAAACTCTTTTGATGTTTATACATTGCCTCAAGAATAAAATCCAAATGCAGCTTGGTTGTTAGTATATGACCTTCATTGTCTGGTCTTTGATTACCACCCCTTTCCCATATCCTACCATGTCCTTCCAGGCTTTCTTCTCCATTCTTGTTCTCTTATAATTTTCTTCATTTCAGAGGAGAAGGCCAGTAATTTACCCTTCTGACTCTTCACTGACCATAACCTAATCAGTTAAAAGCTCTCAATGCCTTAAAATGAATGGATGACCCAGATCAGGTTGTTTAACAGCTATTCTGTGCACTCATTCCAGACACTGTGTATAAACCTAGGATCTCACTACTGCTCATCTCTTGGCTCCCATGACTCTTCACCTCACTGTGAACTCCTTCAAAGGAAAATCTGCATCTAAATTTTTCTTTCAATCAACCAGTGCCTAGTATGATTCATAACATAAAGTAGAATTCAAAAATATTCATTTAGTAAAAGAAATTTGTAATTATCTTCAATTAAAAATAAAATATGTTTTTAAAATAAAAAATGACTTGTAAAATACCAATATACAACTTTGAAAAATTTTGGAAATGGTAAAACTATGTGAAGGTCAACTTCATTATGAGCACAAATAAACATCCAAGAAACCCCATTCACCCAAATTCAAAACAATAACAACGACAAAAATATAAACATGATGATAAATGAATAAATGTGCAAGTAGAACGTAATAAATTAAACTGGTCTAAATCAAGTGTTATTGTTAACATTAAGAGGTAAGAAAATTCAGAAGAAACATTTAAATAAGAAGTAAATTTAATTGATGAATAGCATATAAGACCCATGATTGATCAAAGGTGAGCAATTGGGTGATTTTGTTTAACTTACTTGACTAGTTTGAAGTCTTAGTTTAGGAAATTACTAATAAAAAGTAATCTGTTCTGAACACTATCAAGAAGACTTATTTCTTAGCCCTCCCAATGAAGAAACAATCCTTGTTAACTGCTTTCTGTGGGGGATTTTAGAAAAAAATCAAAACTCTGGAATTAAGGTAGCAAAAACCATGCTGATGCAAAGGTCATGGAATTTCAGTTAGGAAATGCATATGAGGAGTCAAAGAATAATGTATATAGACGTGTGGCTTGGTAAATGCCTCAGTACTCCAGGTCACGGGAACCAGGGGGTGCAGGGAAACACACAAAGCGGTAGTGCAGACACAGCAGCTTTGGGAACACACTCAAGGAAATTGTGAGACAAGCATTCAGGGACTTAATCTGGGTTAGATGGAGTACAAATGATGAACAACTTCATAATTAATTTTGGAGTATCACAAATAATTGTGAATAGTCTTTATTAGTTTATATCCTCTGTCAATTTGTACTTGGAGAAAAATCATAATTACTAATAAAACAGGATTTTAATTTATTTTTTATTTTATTTATTTTTAAAGTGAGTACTAATTACATAAGGCCCTCAGGTATTTTGAGTTAGTTACAAATCCTTTCATTAGATGTTGCAGCTATTTACTATGTTATGACAAATATTTTATTAACTCTACCTGCTCTCTGTTTATAGACAGAGATTATCCTTTCTCATTTAAGAAATAAAAGAACTTAGAAATTTCAATGCAAATAACATATATATAAATATTATTGATATTAATATAAAGAAATATTTATCTTTTGTGTGTATATCTATATCTATTTTATTTTTTTTTTGCCTAAGTGCTTAGTAAGACAACCATTTTTCATGAATAACTAAGGTGCCACTTGCACCTTTGCCTGACAAATGGGTATTATCTAGATACACTATTTGAAATACTAGAGTCCTTCCTCCAGATAGTGATTTACACACCATCCTCCCTGTCAGGGACACACAAATATTATATTACTGTGCTAGTATAAGATGCTCATCAGATGGACAAGTATTTTAGCAGCTCTTTATAAAATGTAAGGCATATAAATAAGTTACTTATTATCTTGTGTATTAATTGTGGTAGTGCAGTATCTTTGAAATATCACATATTAGCTTGATTTCTAGGTTCTGAAAATATGTTCTTTTGCCTTAAAACCTTTGGCTATGGATACAATTTATTAGACATTGAGCATACTGACAGGTTGTGACTAAGGTAGATGAAGTGACATGATTTCACGTCTTCATTGATGAATGCTTGGTGCTGGTTCCATTTCCTAATTTTATTACTTCACAAACCAGGCTCTTCTACCATTTAGAATAATTTTTGTTTTTGTTTTTGTTTTTAAATTCTAAATGCCTAAGGCCTAATCATCTGGTAAAAACTCAGAAAGAGAAAAAATATTGTGGGTTGTTTATTTTGATTTTAAACTTGGTGGAGAAAATGCTTTATGTCAAACAGAAATAAAGTGCATAGTTGTAGTAGTTTTCTCTTTGGGCTTGTAAACATTTACCTATATTGTTTACAATGAGTCTCATAAGATTAGCAAATCAAATTGATGGATGAGCAATGTCTGATCTATTGTGCACCTGCTTATGTAGACAGACTAGCAGATCAGATCCTCCACAGTCACTCAAGCCTGAAAATCACATGTGCATTGTGAAGTACACTTGCAGTGAAAATTTACTGTAAAAGCCACCTTGTGTGAAACTGTACTTAACGTGAATTCCACTTTAGCATGTGAAAGAAAAATTTTTAAATGTCTAAAGTATATGATGAAGCAGCTATAACACAAATACATTCTGAACATTAACTTTTTCATTTTAATTATTAGCAATTATTAATCTTTTTTTTTTTTTTTTTTGTGGTACGCAGTCCTCTCACTGTTGAGAGTGGCCTCTCCCATTGCGGAACACAGGCTCCGGATGCTCAGGCTCAGCGGCCACGGCTCACGGGCCCAGCTGCCCCGTGGCATGTGGGGTCTTCCCGGACCGGGCACAAACCCGTGTACCCTGCATCGGCAGGCAGACTCTCAACCACTGCGCCACCAGGGAAGCCCTAATCATAATTTTGAAACTAAGAGGATAAAGATACATTTTTATCCACACTGAATTCACTGGCATATACATATATATATATATAGAGAGAGAGAGAGAGAGAGAGAGAGTCTATTTTAAAGGTTAAAAACATATACTATTCATTTGATCTTAATTTTAAAGGGGAAAAGACTATAGAATAAATAGCAATTCTATATTCTAAACATTCTGAGAGATTAATTTTCTTTGTCTTTTTCTTGAGAGATTTTAAATTCTCAATTCATTTTTATTGTAAGCAATATATATTAAAATTAACTGTAACTTTAATTAAAAAGACAAAATAATTTTTGAATTATTTATTTTTGTGAAAATTATTCTATTTTTATAATTTACAAGATTCATGGACCATTTTACATTTGCCAGTGAGATAAATTGTACTACACTTTTACATATTTTATAAATAATTGAAAATTTAGGAAAATGTCTATATTCTTAGTTCTCCACATGTTTTCCACTAATTTTTATTCATTTGCTTATGTAGTTTATCAAAAACTGAGAAAGTGATTTGAAATACTGGCAACAGCTAAGAAAATCAAAACTCTTTGTAAAATATATTACACAAATGCAACTAGATTACTTTCAAAATAAATTATAAAATCAGATTAAAATGATCAATTTTGAGAATTTTCTAATAGACATATAGTATATTTATGTAATATATAGAAGACATTAAATTGTACTTTAGTATCAGTTTGCACTCTAAGCCAAATATGGTAATAATAAATAAAGATATTCAGATAAATGTTATAGGATTTTTTTTTTTACCAGTACATGACATATTTTAATCTATCACTGAGAATTTGCCTGAAAGTGTTTAATGAGATCACAGATGTTGGCTAGGGAACGAAGGTCAGAAGTTTTGAATAATAGAATAGAATTTTTAACTTTCATTCAATATTACCTGCTGGAAACAAAAGAAACCTTTGTTTTATAAGACTGCTGAGTTGGAAAGCAACCTATTAGGTGAGCTTATAAAATTTTTCTGGCCAAAATAGGACAGAGCATTCCCTATTTTGAGGAATGAGCATTCCCATGCATTGTAAAATAGACCCCTTATGAGACTAATCCCAATGGAAATCTAGGATTTTATGAAGATTTAGAATAAATATTTTTTACCAAATTTAAGAATAAAATGCCAGAATTATAGTTAACGTGCCAGTTCTAAACATTTTGTAAAAATACAGAGCTCTGTGTGTATTTAAATATTCACAGAATATAGACTAGCCAAAATGCCACTATATAACTGTATAATTATGTTTATATAGCTCTATACTTGACAAATGAATTAAAGTTTTCCATAAAAGTCAATATAAAATCTGTTTTCTGATAGTTTTATCACACGTGCAGCTATGTCCTTAAAAATGAACATTATAAAGTCACATTTAAACATAACTTGTTAAGGTAGGAAGGGAAAGCATGAAGAATGGTAATTATTGATTCCTGTTTTTTTAGTAGGTACAAATTGACTATGGTTATCACACAACCCTTTCTCCCTCACTGACTTCTATCACCCTCCTGTTCTCCCACTGTAAAGTCTTAGCACATGATACATGAAGAAAAATGAAGAGTATATTGTATCTTAAATATATCCAACGGGCTTCCCTGGTGGCGCAGTGGTTGGGAGTCCGCCTGCCGATGCAAGGGACGCGGGTTCGTGCCCCGGTCCGGGAAGATCCCGCGTGCCGTGGAGCGGCTGGGCCCGTGGGCCATGGCCGCTGGGCCTGTGCGTCCGGAGCCTGTGCTCCGCAACGGAAGAGGCCACAGCGGTGAGAGGCCTGCGTACCGAAAAAAAAAAAAAAAAAAAATTTAAATATATCCAACAAATGAAGTAGTATTTCTTAGAATCCTTGAATTGAGGCTGACTTTATGAAATGATAGAAAAAAGTAACGTGAGGCCTGCCTTTTAAAACACAAAATTGTGTTCTAACACCATTCCTTGTTAACTATACACCTTTTGAAATTTTCAGGAAATATAAATAATACTACTCTAAGATTATTTGTCATAATCTCACCAAACAGAATGATTAATACCATGAATTGTCTCTTTTCTTATAATTTTGCAATCTATACTTAACATTGCCATGAGGGTGATATTTTTAGAATACACACATAACTCCATTGAAAATTCCTGCGTTGCCCAATCATCTAAGAAACAGAATATACATTTATTTCTAAGCATCTGGCCAACGTTTTTGCCTTTGTAGAGGACATTTATTCCAGCAATACTCCAATAATACTGAAGAAGATGTGGCTTCCCTGTAAAATGTATATTTTGATCATAGTATTGCCTCTGCTCTCTTTCAATTCTTTCTAAGCTTTCAGATCTCACCTCTAATTCTCCCTCATTCTGATATCTTCTCAGACTTTACCAGGGAGTTTAAGGAATTTTCCTGTAATATATTTAGCAAACTTTTAGTATTATAGCAAATTTTATACTTTGTTATAATTTTTCTCATGGAACTCTATATGTTTCTGAGATTAAAAATACACTGAGAGTTGGGAATGCATATTTTCTTCTTTGTAGTCTCAATCTGACGTAGGAGTACAAAATACTAATAAATAACGAATGTCTAAAAGCTTTACAAATATCTATTTTTTAAGTGCATAACAACACAATGACTTACCTAGTTAGTAGTTAACATCTTTCTGTACAAGTTCATCAATCTGCAGGTCAAATAACCAGTCAGTATTAGAACTGGGATTCCAAGTCAGATAGGATGACCTCAGAGTATAAATTCAATGGTATTTAGAATTAGGGTTACCTGAGCTGTGCTGCCTCGACACAGCTGATTACTCAGGGACAATGTTCTCAACCTAGAAATTAAGACCATGCAGGGATACGGATACCTTAGTTTGCCTAAGTGCAAGTATTTATCTCTGTGTTTTTTTAAACCACTTTATTGAGGTCTGATTAACATACAAAATGCCATCCATAAAACTTAATGAGTCTGGAGACAAGTATACAGTACAGAGATGAAACTATCACCACAAAGTCATGAACATATCACCTATAAAATTTCCTTTAACCTCTTTATTTTTTACTTCTTTTGCTGATAAAAACACAACCTTCTTAGCAAATGTTTAAGTATATAATATAGTATTATTTACTCTAGGTACTATGATGTACATAGATCTCTAGGGATTATTCTTCCTGCATGATGAAAACTTTGTATCCTTTCATCAATACTTCCTTGTTTTCCCTTCCCCCCAAGCCCCTGGTAACCATGATTCTAGTCCCTGCTTCTTTTTGTTGTTCCCTTGTTTTATTTGTCTATATTTATACCAATATCACACTGTCTTAATTATTGTAGCTTTGAATAAGCCTTAAAGTTAGGTAGTATAAGTCTTCCTACCTTATTGTCTTTTTTTTTTATCGGAGTATAGTTGCTTTACAATGCTCTGTTAATTTCTACTGCACAGCAAAGTGAATCAGCCATATGTATTCCTATATCCCCTCTTTTTTGGATTTCCTTCCCATTTAGGTCACCACAGACCACCGAGTAGAGTTCCCTGTGCTATATATTAGCTTCTCATTAGTTAATTATTTTATATATAGTATAAAATATACATAGTAGTGTATATATGTCAATTCCAATCTCCCAGTTAATCCACCCCCCTTTTCCCACTTGGTATCCATATGTTTTTTCTCTACATCTGTGTCTATTTCTGCTTTACAAATAAGATCATCTATACCAGTTTTCTAGATTCCACATATATGCATTAATATCTGATATTTGTTTTTCTCTTTCTGACTTACTTCACTCTGTAAGACAGTCTCTACGTCCATCCACATCTCTGCAAATGACACAATTTCGTTCCTTTTAATGGCTGAGTAATATTCCATTTTATATATGTACCCCATCTTCATTATCCATTCTTCTGTTGATGGTCATTTAGGTTACTTCCATGTCCTGGCTATTGCAAGTAGTGCTGCAATGAACATTGGGGTGCATGTACCTATTTAAATTATGGTTTTCTCAGGGAATATGCCCAGGAGTGGGATGGTTTTATCTGGGAATATGCCCAGGAGTGGGATTGCTGGGTCATATGGTAGTTCTATTTTTAGTTTTTTAAGGAACCTCCATACTGTTCTCCATAGTGGCTATATCAGTTTACATTTCCACCAACAGTGCAACAGAGTTCCCTTTTCTCCACATCCTCTCCAGAATTTATTGTTTGTAGATTTTTTGATGATGGCCATTCTGACCAGTGTCAGGTGATACCTCATTACAGTTTCGATTTACATTTCTCTAATAATTAGTGATGTTGAGCATCTTTTCATGTGTTTGTTGGCCACCTGTATGCCTTCTTTGGAAAAATGTCTACCTAGGTCTTCTGCCCATATTTTGATTAGGTTGTTTGTTTCTTTGATATTGAGCTGCATGAGCTGTTTGTATATTTTGGAGATTAATCCTTTGTCAGTTGCTTCACTTGCAAATATTTTCACCATTCTGAGGGTTGTCTTTTCATTTTGTTTATAATTTCCTTTGCTGTGCAACAGCTTTTAAGTTTAATTCAGTCCCATTTGTTTATTTTTCTTTCCATTGCTCTAGGAGGTGGATCAAAAAGGATCTTGCTGTGATTTATTACATATAGTGTTCTGCCTATGTTTTCCTCTAAGAGTTTTATAGTGTCTGGCCTTACATTTAGGTTCTTAATCCATTCTGAGGTTTTTTTTTTTTGATGGTGATAGGGAGGGTAGTTCCTGCTTCTATGAAAACATTTCTTTAAAAAAAAAGCCTAAATAGGTCTCTTTGCACATTAATCAAAGAGATTAAATTTATATCACGACTTCAAAGGACAAAATAAATTGTAAGATCCAAACAGCACTGTAGTTAAGCTCCATAAATATTAAAAACATTTAAATAGCAATGTAAGCAGAGTGCATATATTTTATTTTTCATGCTTTTTAAAGATTTTTTAGCTATAGAACAAAGCTTCACATTCCTTGTTTTGATCTTAGATATTGTCTTTCTTCTTCATCCTCCCTGTGGAGTTTCATGTTGGTCCATGAGCATAGTGTCCAAATCAGGACATTCTTGAAAGTAATAAACACTAAAACAATTAAAACAAAGACAAATCTATATGACATCCCATGTTATGCAGTCTCCTAGAGCTCATTGCAGTTACTTAGTGTCCCTTTTTTAAAGTGCAATCTAAACTCAGATACATAAAAGCAAGTCTTTACAGCCCTTATTTTTCTTTCCTAGTTTTAGCTCTCATCATTTTTGTACTTAAAAAGTCACAATTATCACAGTCTTAATACTTCTCTAATAATAATCATCACACTTGTGACTTAAGTAGATTTTACTATAAAATAATTTTTCTTTTTATAGAACCTCATTTAAGAAATCAGAAGGATACTAAAAAGAAATGTCCCTTAAAAGCCATATAACCTCTTTTATTTAGCATTGTGTAAACCAGGACTACTACAGTTCTGTTTATAAACTATGGCTCAAGTCTTATGAGAGAAGAAGAAGAAGGAGAAAAAGGAGAAGGAGATGAAAGAGAAGAAGAAAGGGGTTAAATTTTGAGGTCTAAGCCTCAACCAGAGCCTCAATTCCAACATATCTTCCTTAATTTCATAAGCTTACAGGGTTACAAAAAACTCAGAATTATATAAACATATATCCACACACATATATATCATAGTAAACCAAAGTAAAAATAAGGTGACTGCTTTCCTACTTTTAAATTTAACTTAATTTTCTTAAAGAATCTTTATGTATTTAGATTTTTCCCAGAAATAGGTTTATTTAGTGCTGGGAAATTTAATTAATTACTTCAAGATTAACTGATTTATTAATTAATTTTCAAAAGTTAAAAAGTTGTGGAGTCTTTGACCTTGATATTTACCAAAATTTTTCACATTTTTCCATTGCAATTCATTTCAACACATGTCATAGTTAAGCTGGAAATTTTCAACTCAACTGTTAGGTTTGTAGATCCTGAAGTATTATCTTGAGTTAATCTTTTTCCTTGCATACAGGACCTTGCAAATTTTTTAGAGAGTTACTTTTTAAAATTGTGCTGTATTCCTTTTAAGTAGTCTCAGTGCTACAGCTCATAAATTATTCAGGTGCAATTTTTATGCTTTAAAGGTGTGCAAATTTAAATCAGAACATTTCGTGATTTCAAAAACACAAGACCAACGATAATATAGTTAATGCATCATTTATCACCCATCTATGGTACGAGTCTAGGTATAAATGTGTGACTAAAGAATAAATTATCTCTTTTATTTCAATAAAATAAGTATACTTATAATACTTTAAATTTAAAATATCATTGGATTCTATTAAAATGTATTTAAACTGTTTATGACATTAATAAATGCTCTCTCTCAATTTTTCATTTTGTCACCAAATCCCATCAATTCTAGCTTTGTAACTGTTTCAAATGAGTCTTTCATAACGTCTGTCAGTGTCAATATCGTACTTCAGATATTCATCATCTTTTATTTCATCTGCTATAATAACCTCTAAATTGACCCTGTTGATGTATACATCACACTGCTACAACTTTCCTATTAAAAAAAAATTTGGATGTTACACTGTCCTGCTTTAGAAACACCATGTTAGTTAAGGGATAAGTTAATATTCCTTAGAGTAACATTTAAAGAGTTTATAATGTGGATTCATCTTCTATTTTCCAATTTCTTTATCAAACACGTGAATTCTGCTATCTTCCAATTTGTGTGTGTGTGTGTATTTGCATGTGTGTGTGTTTGTACAAGCACAAGCACACATGCAGACACACCTATCTATACAATCATAAAACCACACTGCCTCCACTACATAGACTTCCTTACTGTATGATCAAGGGGCTATTAGAAAACCACAGAGAAGATAACGATTCAATAAATGGCATTGTAATAAATGGTTACTTATCTTGGACGAGGTTGCCTTATGAATCTTTTCTGTCACAGGTTGGATTCAAGAGGCAGAAGTGGATATTTGTACCAATTAAGGGCTCTTGGGGCCAACACCTGTAGAAAGTCAGGGAAGGAAAGAGAATTGGCTAAACAGAGAAGATGAGCTCTGATAGAGTCTAAATAATGACCCCTCAAAATATCGGAGTGCTTCAAGTAGAGGAGAGGGGAACAGGATTTTTCCTACATATTCATCCACCTGTCATTGGATGCAGGCTGCTGCCAGGAAAGGCAACAGTCTTTGTCAAGGCAACACTCTTCAGCTGCAGTGATTCCTAAAGTTGACTAACTGTTGAGGACTGCCTGTTGGAGCATTTCTAGCAGCTAGGGAAATAAATTCTTCAGTCCTTAAGTGGTACCAGGGAAGTGTATCACAGGGTCCACTATGCTTACCTTACAGCAGTGACCAAACATATTCAGTATGAATTGAAAAATTAAAATATTGAGCATTGAAATATTAAACAGATGTACTGCAAACATTGTTGTATCTTCTAGAATGTGAATGACTCAGTATATAACATGTATTGAAGAGATTACAAAGGACAATGTAAGTATTTAAGCATGTTGCCTCCTCTCACATCACGTGGACACATATATTCTTCTGGTATAACCAAAATAAAGAGGATTAAAACAGCAAGAAGAAAATTTGAACAAATGCTTCAAATGATTAATACTCTAACAACTGAGTTATTGAATTGGGAAGGGGGGTTGAACTCTATGTGGTGTAAATAGGAAAATACCTTTACTTTTCTCCAAATTCTGCCTTCAGTCATACTTCATTGAATTCCCTTTCTTAACTTGAAGTATATCCAATGGCCTTCCAATCTATTTCAATTCTAGGAAACAACTTATTAAGGTAACTCTGACACATTCAGTTATTAAAATGTCTACTTCATCTAAAAAAACCTTCAACCTAATATTATACCCATAGCTTCTCTCCCCCCCAGCACAGGCCTCACCCTTGATTCTAGGATTAAGGACCTATGGAGGAGAGGAGCAAAGGGATTGGAGGATGGAGTATTATGTAATGGATGCTCTTGAAATATAGCCTTTAATGCCTTCATGTGGCCACTATCAAAGAGAGACTTTCCTTCAGGGAAGATACTTGCTGTTCTTTGGAAGTGCTAGAGGAACTCTGACTTCACACAGAGGCCTGATAAGGCTGTGCCCTCATCCAGTGGCCTGTGCACAAGCTACAGCTCCCTGCCTTGTTATCCCCACTACGGCCTCTCATGAGTTGGACTGCTTGAAAGAGCACTGGCCAACCTATCATCTGTACTGTCTCCCAAGGGCCTTGGAGTTATTATACACACTCATCCTACAAAATGATGTAGAGACACTTAATTGCTGGCCCCTCCCCCCTCCCCTTGCCATGGAAAGTTCCAAACAGACTCCTGACTTTGGACTTCTCCAGCAGAGACTGGTCTCCAGTTTCACACACATTCCCAGACTCCAAAGAACACACGCCAAGCTCTCTCAGGAACTTTCCCATCATATTCCATTCCTGTGAAGTATAGAGTCTGTAAATTTCTGTAATTCAGCAAGCATTTGGGTAGGAAAAAAGGGGCCTGCTTACAGACAGTTTCACTCTCTGTTTCTTTGAACGTTTTCCCAAACTTGGCTTGAGGAGGAGAAGATCCCTCCCATCTCTCAGAGGAAATGCCACAGCCTTCTTTAAGCCTATAAATTACCTTCAAATAACCTATCCAAAATTCTAGTACAGTCTTACAGAGTTTGGGGAAATGAGAATCACTGGAGAGGATGTGCTATTTTTTTGTAAATCCTGTATGAATGTGTCTTCTACTATTCTTTAGAAGGATGCTTATTCTCTTCAATCCTGTTACATCTCCACCAACAAATTGCTTGTACAAAATTTGATTTGCAAATATCATGACTTTAATAAATTCAAAGACATTGAATATTAATATATAATTCACTAAAGAATAAATAAAACTCAAAAGCCAAACAACACTTCCCTCCCTTTGTAATGATGATGATAACCTTTGAGAAAAAAAGTGTGGACTGAAATTGGCATTATTACAAAGAAAATGAAGTAAAACCTTGAAGAGCTGATTTTCACTACTTGCATTTAACTTACCTGGTTTCAAATATACGTGGTTGAGAGTGAGAGTGAATAAATTCAAATAGTGTTGGGAATATTGCTTGTCAGTCTACTGAATATATGTTCCAGACCCAGTGGGTCATGGAAGAAAATATAAATCTGCTATTCCTTCAATTCTTGTCAGCTCCAGCTCATGTCTCTCATTGTGTGAGCTTTGCTCAACACTGAATGTACTGCTACTTTTTAAAAACACAGTACTTGTTTCAGTAAAATATGGATCCTAACAGAAGGCACTACTTCATCTGATATTTTACTGAACAAGTGGTAATCTATTTCAACATGGAGAAAAAAGTAGTGTATATTTAGAGAGACGGAACGTAGATCTTCAAAAGGACACTTTTTTTTTTCCCAGAAACTGACGAGGATCATTTTGATGTTTGATTATTTATCATTAGACCTACTGACCTTAAAAGCAAACTCTGATTAAGATATGTTGCTGTACAGTCTTTTGGGGAAACAATTTGGCAATATGTATCGAGTAGTAAAAATATACACGAAACCTATTTTTGGAATGAATGTACTATGGGAAAAGAGGACTTGAAAGTTTATGTCCCCTAAAGTTATTTTAAGACTACAGTGTTGGGGCTTCCCTTGTGGCGCAGTGGTTGAGAGTCCGCCTGCTGATGCAGGGGACACGGGTTCGTGTCCCGCTCCGGGAAGATGCCACATGCCGCGGAGCGGCTAGGTCCGTGAGGCATGGCCGCTGAGCCTGCGCGTCCGGAACCTGTGCTCCACAACGGGAGAGACCACAACGGTGAGAGGCCCGCGTACAGCAAAAAAAAAAAAGACTACAGTGTTTTTTATTTATAATCTCTATTTAGAATATTGCCTTTCTGTAATCAAATTAATTCACAGTCAAGTAACCTTTCTGAAATTCACATCTGATTACGGTAAAGCTTAAAATGCTTAAATGGTACCCCATCATCTACAAATAAAGCCCTAAATTCCTTGTGGTGGCTCACATTTTCCTTCCTGATATCACCCTATTCACCTTTCCATCTAATTCCAGCCATTCCTACATAGTACTTAATATTAGGCCAAACACTCCATACCAAAGTTTTTTTGCCCTTTATTGTTTCCTGTAGATATGAACTTTCCCCCTCTTTGCCTGATGGACTTAATATCATTCTTCTAAATCCTGGGTCTGTCTTTGTTAATGTGTCACTCACTTCCTTGAATGTGGTACATAATTAACAAGTTAATTATTTAGTTACTATGTCTGAGCGCCTGGAGAATATAAACTTACTGCACTTTAATCTCATAACTCTTATTCAGAGTATATGACAGATATTAGGCTATCAAAATGTTTTGAATATATGATTAAATACACACATAAGTGATTGAAAAATAAATTTTAAGTTACTTTCACATGAAAATAAGTACATTTTAATATTTTCAAATGATTATGTACCAAAAGAATTAACCATTGATGATGTGCATTGCATTATTACTTGTATATAAGATTGTCTATCAGATACATGTTGGGATAGTAAAGAGCCTTGACAGATAGAGATAAAATTTCCCTCTATGTCAGAGAGCAGGTTCATCTCTTAACTCTTGACTAGGATAATAAATATATTGTTTCCCTCTCTGCCCATTTTTGGATTGGGTTGTTTGTTTTTTTGTTATTGAGCTGCATGAGCTGCTTGTAAATTTTGGAGATTATTCCTATGTCAGTGGCTTCATTTGCAAAAATTTTCTCCCATTCTGAGGGTTGTCTTTTGGTCTTGTTTATGGTTCCCTTTGCTGTGCAAAAGCTTTGAAGTTTCCTTAGGTCCCATTTGTTTATTTTTGTTTTTATTTCCATTACTCTAGGAGGTGGGTCAGAAAGGATCTTGCTGTGCTTTATGTCATAGAGTGTTCTGCCTATGTTTTCCTCTAAGAGTTTGATAGTTTCTGGCCTTACATTTAGGTCTTTAATCCATTTTGAGCTTATTTTTGTGTATGGTGTTGGGGAGTGATCTAATCTCATACTTTTACATGTACCTGTGCAGTTTTCAAGCACCACTTATTGAAGAGGCTGTCCTTTCTCCACTGTACATTCCTGCCACCTTTATCAAAGATAAGGTGTCCATATGTGCATGGGTTTATCTCTGGGCTTTCTATCCTGTTCCATTGATCTATCTTTCTGTTATTGTGCCAGTAGCATACTGTCTTGATTACTGTAGCTTTGTAGTATAGTCTGAAGTCAGGGAGCCTGATTCCTCCAGCTCCTTTTTTCATTCTCAAGATTGCTTTGGGTATTCAGGGTCTTTTGAGTTTCCATACAAATTGTGAAATTTTTTGTTCTACTTCTGTGAAAAATGCCAGTGGTAGTTTGATAGGGATTGCACTGAATCTATAGATTGCTTTGGGTAGTAGAGTCATTTTCACAATGGTGATTCTTCCAATCCAAGAACATGGTATATCTCTCCATCTATTTGTATCATCTTTAATTTCTTTCATCAGTGTCTTATAATTTTCTGCATACAGGTCTTTTGTCTCCTTAGGTAGGTTTATTCCTAGATATTTTATTCTTTTTGTTGCAATGGTAAATGGGAATGTTTTCTTGATTTCACTTTCAGATTTTTCATCATTAGTATATAGGAATGCCAGAGATTTCTGTGCATTAATTTTGTATCCTGCCACTTTACCAAATTCATTGATCAGCTCTAGTAGTTTTCTGGTAGCATCTTTAGGATTCTCTATGTAAAGGATCCTGTCATCTGCAAACAGTGACAGCTTTACTTCTTCTTTTCCTATTTGGATTCCTTTTATTTCCTTTTCTTCTCTGATTGCTGTGGCTAAAACTTCCAAAACTATGTTGAATAAGAGTGGTGAGAGTGGGCACCCTTGTCTTGTTCCTGATCTTAGTGGGAATGCTCTCAGTTTTTCACCATTGAGGATGATGTTTGCTGTGGGCTTGTCATATATGGCCTTTATTATGTTGAGGAAAGTTCCCTCTATGCCTACTTTCTGCAGGGTTTTTATCATAAATGGGTGTTGAATTTTTGTCCTAAGCTTTCTCCGCATCTGTTGAGATGATCATATGGTTTTTCTCCTTCAATTTGTTAATATGGTTTATCACATTGATAGATTTGTGTATATTGAAGAATCCTTGCATTCCTGGAATAAACCCCACTTGATCATGGTGTATGATCCTTTTAATGTGCTGTTGGATTCTGTTTGCTAGTATTTTGTTGAGGATTTTTGCATCTATGTTCATCAGTGATATTGGCCTGTAGTTTTCTTTCTTTGTGACATCCTTGTCTGGTTTTGGCATCAAGGTGATGGTGGTCTCGTAGAAGGAATTTGGGAGTGTTCCTCCCTCTGCTATATTTTGGAAGAGTTTGAGAAGGATAGGTGTTAGCTCTTCTCTAAATGTTTGATAGAATTCGCCTGTGAAACCATCTGGTCCTGGGCTTTTGTTTGTTGGAAGATTTTTAATCACAGTTTCAACTTCAGTGCTTGTGAGTGGTCTGTTCATATTTTCTATTTCTTCCCGATTCAGTCTTGGCAGGTTGTGCACTTCTAAGAATTTGTCCATTTCTTCCAGTTGTCCATTTTATTGGCATAGAGTTGCTTGTAGTAATCTCTCATGATCTCTTTTATCTCTGCAGTGTCAGTTGTTACCTCTCCTTTTTCATTTCTAATTCTATTGATTTGAGTCTTCTCCCTTTTTTTCTTGATGAGTCTGGCTAGTGGTTTATCTATTTTGTTTATCTTCTCAAAGAACCAGCTTTTAGTTTTATTGATCTTTGCTATTGTTTCCTTCATTTCTTTTTCATTTATTTCTGATCTGATTTTTATGATTTCTTTCCTTCTGCTAGCTTTGGGGTTTTTTTGTTCTTCTTTCAATAATTGCTTGAGGTGTAAGGTTAGGTTGTTTATTCGAGATGTTTCCTTCTTCTTAAGGTGGGCTTGTATCGTTGTAAACTTCCCCCTTAGAACTGCTTTTGCTGCATCCCATAGGTTTTGGGTCGTTATGTCTCCCTTGTCATTTGTTTCTAGGTATTTTTTGATTTCCTCTTTGATTTCTTCAGTGATCACTTCATTATTAAGTAGTGTATTGTTTAGCCTCCGTGTGTTTGTATTTTTTACAGATCTTTTCCTGTAATTGATATCTAGTCTCATGGCGTTGTGGTCGGAAAAGGTACTTGATACAATATCAATTTTCTTAAATTTACCAAGGCTTGATTTGTGACCCAAGATATGATCTATCCTGGTGAATGTTCCATGAGCACTTGAGAAAAAAGTGTATTCTGTTGTTTTTGAATGGAGTGTCCTTTAAATATCAATTAAGTCCATCTGGTTTAATGTATTATTTAAAGCTTGTGTTTCCTTATTTATTTTCATTTTGGATGATCTCTCCATGGGTGACAGAGGGGTGTTTAAGTCCCCTACTATGAATGTGTTACTGTCGATTTCCTCTTTTATGGCTGTTAGTATTTGCCTTATGTATTGAGGTGCTCCTATGTTGGGTGCATAAATATTTACAATTGTTATCTCTTCTTCTCGGATAGATCCCTTGATTGTTATGTAGTGTCCTTCTTTGTCTCTTTTAATAGTCCTTATTTTAAAGTCTATTTTGTCGGATATGAGAATTGCTACTCCAGCTTTCTTTTGGTTTCCATTTGCATGGAATATCTTTTTCCATCCCCTTACTTTCAGTTTGTATGTGTCTCTAGGTCTGAAGTGGTTCTCTTGTAAACAGCATATATAAGGGTCTTGTTTTTGTATCCATTCAGCTAATCTGTGTCTTTTGTTGGAGATTTTAGTCCATTTACATTTAAGGTAATTATCGATATGTATGTTCCTATTCCCATTTTCTAAATTGTTTTGGGTTCGTTATTATAGGTCTTTTCATTCTCTTGTGTTTCTTGTCTACAGAAGTTCCTTTAGCATTTGTTGTAAAGTTGGTTTGGTGGTGCTGAACTCTCTCAATTTTTGCTTGTCTGTAAAGGTTTTAATTTCTCCATCAAATCTGAATTAGATCCTTGCTGGGTAGAGTAGTCTTTGTTGCAGGTTTTTGTCCTTCATCACTTTCAGTATGTCCTGCCACTCCCTTCTGGCTTGTAGGGTTTCTGCTGAGAGATCAGCTGTTAGCTTTATGGGGAGTCCCTTGTGTGTTATTAGTTGTTTTTCCTTTGCTGCTTTTAATATGCTTTCTTTGTATTTAATTTTTGACAGTGTGATTAATATGTGTCTTGGCGTATTTCTCCTTGGATTTATCCTGTATGGGACTCTCGGGCTTCCTGGACTTGCCTAACTATTTCCTTTCCCATATTAAGGAAGTTTTCAACTATAATCTCTTCAAATATTTTCTCAGTCCCTTTCTTTTTCTCTTCTTCTTCTGGAACCCCTATAATTCGAATGTTGGTGTGTTTAATGTTGTCCCAGAGGTCTCTGAGACTGTCATCAGTTCTTTTCATTCTGCTCTGCAGTAGCTCATACTTTCATACTGCTCTGCAGTAGTTATTTCCACTATTTTATCTTCCAGGTCACTTATCCGTTCTTCTGCCTCAGTTATTCTGTTATTGTCTCATCTAGAGTATTTTAAACTTCATTTGTTGTGTTGCTCATCATTGCTTGTTTCATCTTTATTTCTTCTAGGTCCTTGTTAACTGTTTCTTGCATTTTGTCCATTCTATTTCCAAGATTTCGGATCATCCTTACTATCATTATTCTGAATTCTTTTTCAGGTAGACTGCCTATTTCCTCTTCATTTGTTAGGTCTGGTGCATTTTTATCTGCTCCTTTATCTGCTGTGTGTTTTTCTGTCTTCTCATTTTGCTTATCTTACTGTGTTTGGTGTCTCCTTTTTGCAGACTGCAGGTTCGTAGTTCCCGCTGTTTTTGATGTCTGTCTCCAGTGGCTAAGGTTAGTTCAGTGGGTTGTGTAGGCTTCCTGGTGGAGGGGACTAGTGCCTGTGTTGTGGTGGATGAGGCTGGATCTTGTCTCTCTAGTGGGCAGGTTCACGTCTGGTGGTGTGTTTTGGGGTGTCTGTGGCCTTATGATGATTTTAGGCAGCCTCTCTGCTAATGGGTGGGGTTGTGTTCTGTTTTGCTAGTTGTTTGGCACAGGTTGTCCAACACTGTGGCTTGCTGGTCGTTGAGTGAAGCTGGGTGCTGGTGTTAAGATGGAGGTCTCTGGGAGATTTTCGCCGTTTGATATTATGTGGAGCTGGGAGGTCTCTTGTTGACCAGTATCCTGAAGTTGGCTCTCCTACCTCAGAGGCAGAGCCCTGACTCCTGACTGGAGCACCAAGAGCCTTTCATCCACACGGCTCAGAATAAAAGGGAGAAAAAGTAGAGGGAATTAGTAGAAGTATGAGGAAAGAAAGAAAGAAAGGAGGGAGGAAGGAAGGAAGGAAGGAGGGAAAGAAGGAAAAAAGAAAGAAAGAAGATACAGTAAAAATATATAAAGTATAATAAAGTTATTGAATTAAAAAATTCTTATTTAGAAAAAAACAAAAAATGGACGGATAGAACCTTAGGACAAATGTTGGAAGCAAAGCTATACAGACAAAATCTTACACAGAAGCATACACATACACCCTCACAAAAAGAGGTAAATGGGGAAAAATCCTAAATCTTGCTGTCAGAGACCGCCTCCTCAATTTGGGATGATTCTTTGTCTAAAGGAGGGAAGGAAGGAAGGAAAGAAAGAAAGAAAGAATAAAGGTAAAGTATAATAACGTTATTAAAATTAAAATTGATTATTAAGAAAAAAATTTTTAAAAAAAAGAAAAAACCATGGACGGATAGAACCCTAGGACAAATGGTGGAAGCAAGACTATACAGACAAGATCTCACACAGAAGCATACACATACACCCTCACAAAAAGAGGAAAGGGAAAAAAATCATAGATCTTGCTCCTAAAGTCCACTGCCTCAATTTGGGATGACTCGTTGTCTATTCAGGTATTCCACAGATGCAGGTACATCAAGTTGATTGTGGAGCTTTAATCCGCTGCTTCTAAGGCTCCTGGGAGAGATTTCCCTTTCTCTTCTTTGTTCTCACAGCTCACAGGGGCTCAGCTTTGGATTTGGCCCTGCCTCTGCGTGTAGGTCGCTGGAGGGAGTCTGTTTTTTGCTCAGACAGGACGGGGTTAAAGGAGCCGCTGATTCGGGGATTCTGGCGCACTCAGGCCGGCGGGGAGGGAGGGGCACGGAGTGCGGGGCGGGCCTGCGGCGGCAAAGTCCGGCGTGACTTTGCACCAGCCTGAGGGCCGCCGTGCGTTCTCCCGTGGAAGTTGTCCCTAGATCCCGGTACTCTGGCAGTGGCGGGCTGCACAGGCTTCGCGGAAGAGGGCTGTGGAGAGTGACCTGTGCTCGCACACAGGCCCCTTGGTGGCGGCGGCAGCAGCCTTAGCGTGTCCCGCCCGTCTCTGGAGTTCGCGCTTTTAGCCGCGGCTCGCGCCCTTCTCCTGAGTTCCCTTAAGCAGCGTTCTTAAACCCATCTCCTCACGCACCAGGAAACAAAGAGGGAAGAAAAAGTCTCTTGCCTCTTCGGCAGGTGCAGACTTTTCCCCGGACTCCCTCCCGGCTAGCCGTGGTGCGCTAACCCCTTCAGGCTATGTTCAAGCCGTCAACCCCAGTCCTCTCCCTGCGTTCCGTCCGAAACGAAACCCAAGCCTCAGCTCGCAGCCCCGCCCGCCCCGGCGGGTGAGCAGACAAGCCTCTCGGGCTGGTGAGTGCCGGTGGCACCGATCCTCTGTGCGGGAATCTCCCCGCTTTGCCCTCCGCACCTGTTGCTGTGCACTCCTCCGCGGCTTCGAAGCTCCCCCCTCCGCCTCCCGCAGTCTCCGCTCGCGAAGGGGCTTCCTAGTGTGTGGAAACTTTTCCTCCTTCACAGCTCCCTCCCACTGGTGCAGGTGCACGTCCCTATTCTTTTGTCTCTGTTTTTTCTTTTTTTTTTTTCTTTTGCCCTACCCAGGTACGTGGGGAGTTTCTTGCCTTTGGGAGGTCTGAGGTCTTCTACCAGCCTTCAGTAGGTGTTCTGTAGGAGTTGTTCCACGTGTAGATGTATTTCTGATGTATCTGTGGGGAGGAAGGTTATCTCTGCGTCTTACTCTTCCGCCATCTCAAGGTCCCCTCGACTATGAACTTTTTGAAGCTATTTATTCAGAACTTTTAAGATGACCTTTCTCTTGAGCCTCACCCAATTTTAAGATATGTTTTATGATTACATAGTAAAACAATATTAATGGAGCATCTGCTGTATATAAGACATATGGATCATAATCTTAGGACTCAGAGTAATACGTAAAGTAATATATTTAATGTCTTCTATTTCTAGAATATTTTTCTATTAAAAACCTAAATGGTGAATAAAACTATTAAATCACAATATTTAATACTGAAACCATACTTTTAACATACAGCCTTTCACCTAATGTGTTCCTTTGTCATTTCAAAGTGAATGAGCATTATTAATAATCTATAAAAGGTGATTAAACCAGGCATGATATAGACAGACTTATATGCCATGTGACAGTTTAGAGTTTACCTAGATTTTTTTTTTTTTTTTTGCAGACTCATAGGGGGTAACAAGTGAAAGGACATTGAAGGGGAGTAATTGTGTTCTATAACTTTATTTCAGGTAAACATAAGCACATTTGGTATAGCTGGTGACAGAGTAACCTGCCCAGTAATTAATATACTTCATCCTCCTCTATGAAGTAGATCTAGTACTGATGATTTTACAGATAAGAAAATTATTTATAAATAAAAATTATTTATAAATTTATATATATATATAACATATATTTATTATAATTATATATAAAAGAGAAAATCATTTATAAAATAAGTTAGAGAAAAAAAATTAGAGCCAAGCCTGGTGCTTTGAATATATCAAAGCATTCACTATACTGCCTGCCATTAACAATCTCAGTGATCCTTGGCAAACTGCATCAAATGGTCAAGTATTTTACAATGGCAAGAAGGAAGATTTGAACTAATTGAATTTTGACACTCTTGCTGACTCCAAACACCTACCATCATATACTTTTATGAGTGTAATGACTTAGGTTTAGTAGGTTAATTTTCATTAATAATAACAGAGTGATTTGACATTGCTCTTCTCAACTCATTATCGTGTTTATATGATTATTTTATGTGTCCTTGGAATAGTTGGCAAGGGATATTTGAAAATCAAAACAAATTAGACCAAAAATTTTCAGTATTTTTTAGGTATCTTTCTCACCTTATGCTTTCTTTTTCTTATGACTTATATGTACGTACATGCAATATCCAAAGAAATAAATGTGGTATATTATATAAGTTATAATCATTAAAGTGGTATCATAATCCACATTACTAAGGTGATACCTAGCATATAAAGAAGACCCAAGAATATTTGTTCAATACACTTAATAAATAACTGAAGTACTCAAAAAATGTGTGTATATGAAATGAAGAAAATACAAGTTAAAAACCAGAATCTCTCTAACTTCAGAAAAACATTCCTCCTTTGTTGATAGCTAATCTGGCTCTCACCATTAAACCTATAGATATTTTCAATAATTTTCAAGAAACACAGACTATATTTCACAATTATCTTCAAATAGAGAAAACCACATTAAAAACTACTAGAAAATATTGGCTAAATTGAAATTACCATAGGAATTAATTTTGTGTGTATGCTATTAAAGTCTCATCAGGATTTTCAACATCATTGAAATCTATACTTAAAAAATTTTAAATGACTCAATGAATTGTATTCATGTACTCAAGAAATATAGATATTTAAAAATTCCAATATAGCTTTTAAAGAATTATCTGAAAAATACTTGGCATTGCCCTTCATCTATATCCTTTTTTTTTTTTTTTTTTTTGGTTAAGGTACGAGGGCCTCTCACCGCCGCGGCCTCTCCCGTCGCGGAGCACAGGCTCCGGATGCGCAGGCTCCGGACGCGCAGGCTCAGTGGCCATAGCTTACGGGCCCAGCCGCTCCGCGGCACGTGGGATCCCCCAGACCGGGGCACGAGCCTGCGTCCCATGCATCGGCAGGCTGACTCTTAACCACTGCACCACCAGGGAAGCCCAGGCAGGCGGATTCTTAACCACTGCACCACCAGGGACGCCCTTCATCTATATCTTTAATGAATAATTGCACTCAGTGAAAAATTGAGTTTGAATAATCCATTATGTGTATAATACACACACACACACACACACACACAATATACAATAACTCTTCTCCTGCCTCATCATCCCATCTTGTAAGAAAGGTTAATTTCCTCTCTTAATAATTCCCAGAATATTTTTACTTAATCCAACCTCAGAGATATTGTAATAATCTACTTATCACCTTCCCCACCCCCTGCGAATTCTGAGTGTCTTTCCAGCACCTCATTTATTTATTCAATCATTACACATTGAACAAGGTTTCTTGGGTCCTTCTTTCTGTGCTAGGAACTGGCATATACTAACATATATACTGGTGATAAGAATTCAGACGGAATAAGACAGCTATTGTTCCTGCCTTCAGAGATTTACACTATAGGCAACTAAAGAACTGAGATACTCAAGCATTTGCAATAAAACCTATTAGAGTTATAAATATTAGGGTAAGCAGAGGTTGCCTTACTTGAGATAAAGCCAGAAATTTGTTCACATCAGCATTAACTCATTTAGGTCAATGCCAATCACACAGACAATGCAAACATATACTTACGGAACGAATATAGGAGTGAATGAATGAATACTATCAATAGAACCTAGTATTAATTAAAATCCTATTAGTTTTAGGCATGAGATGAAATAGAAATATTTCAAACTTGTTTTGTGCTGGATCAGCCTATCAATAATGATGCCATTGTCCAGGAATGCCCGGGGCCCTCACCTGGCCTGCACTACCTGTGGCAGCCCTCACAGACATTTCCCCAACTGGAGCCCATGTGGCCACCAGACTGGCCCTTGTGGTTCTTATCATGATTGTAAGACGCACCTCAGCAATGACCATCAGAGAACTTTGACAAACAAGTTTTATTACCATGGTTTGTGGAGGAGGGTAGATGGCACTCCTGGGCCACACAGCAAAGTCGCAGCTCAGGTAAAGAGACAGAGAAGACCTGGGGTTCTGCTTTTACTGGGGTCCGGGGTGGGGTGCCTAGTGGCTTCAGTGTTCATTCTATTAGTGAATTTAAAATATGAATGTGGGAATTAAAGAGCAGGAAGGGAAAAGCAGGGTCCCCACTAAAGGTTATTTATCAAGGTCAAACAGGGCTTTCTAAAGTGGGAAAGTTCATGGGGGGTAGGGGCTTGGCTTGGCTTTTTATGTACTTGTGTAGCTGTCAGTGTGTTTATTTCAGATGAATGTCTTTGAAATGAATGCCTTGGTAATCAAAAGCTTAATGTCCGGCATTTATACTACTATCAAAAATTGTCATAATTTTCAGGCACTCACGCTAGAGAACTTTCCAGCACATTTTTGCAAAAATCCTGACACACACGCACCATCATTTCACCTCAGCATGTCACATAGCAGTTAAGTGGCAGGACCCGTATTTGAGTCTAGATCTGTTTGTTGCCAAAGTTCTTTTCAAGCATCATTCTGCACGATAAACAAAATTAAATTTTGCCAAGAATGGCCACTTCCTACAAGAATATTTTAAAAGTACACCACACCTTCTTTAATATGTTCTCATGCTGGGGATTTAAGTAAATATGCGATAAACATTTAAATATGTTAGGTTATATGACTAATTGGGTTTTTTGCTTTTCAGATGCAGCTGTTTTCTTGATCATGTGTTTAGAGTCGGTATACTCAATGTTGGTGACTGCTTAGGAAACCAGAGCACATCAATGCAAGGCCTCTGCCTGACCCATTTGCACACCTGCAGTTGTAGCTCTCTGCAAAGATGTGAAAGACACATCTGTGAAATAGAAACTGAAGATTGTAAATCTGCACCCAGCAAAAATTGAGCAACAGGTACACATTTGCGTGGCTATTTCCTTGGCAAATATTTCCCAGGATTTACAGGCAAGTATTTCTTGAAATCAAATTGTCTAGTGGATAAGGTGGTTAATACATTTGTTTAACATATCTCAAATGTGTCTAATGATCAGTATTGTAGCTTGCTTTCTCATTTAGCAAAGTAAAAATATCTTCCCTTGGAATAATAGGATTACTTCTTTGGGCAATTACATGGCTGACTAGACAGCTTTGGCTCACGCAAATAAGGATGCTAAGGCCAGGCTGCACCACTAAGAATATAATGTATATGTCAAAGGTCTGAAGAGAAAATAGGCAACCATAACCTCCCAATAATAGTGCCTAAACAGCTTCAGTACCCCCTTCAGCCTGTTTGGCCGCCTAAGCAAACTGAGTGCCAAATATTTCCTAGTTTAAAAACAAAATTTTGTTTCAGTATTTTAGAGGTCAGTTTAATGCCCTCACATTAATAAGATTAAAGAAAAAAACCCGTAAAATCACAATCATATTATATTCTTTGTAAATCATAGAGAACAAATTTCACAGGGGCTACATAGTAAAAAGGCAGCTTTTGATACAAAAATATCAGAGATTAAGCATTAAAATTTATGTTATTTGAGATTTTATGCTTGGTCTTACATTGAAGAGATGTTCATAATAATTTCAAAACTTATTTTTTATAATTGCCTTATAAAAATCAGTGTGGAGACAATACAGAAAGAAAACATAACTGTCACTTTTAAATCACACCTAACTTTAAATAAAATAATGAAAAAACTGTCATGCAGTATGATATCCCATTTTATTAAGCAGACCAAACTCTAGAAGCTATTTGGACTTCCATCTTAAAATGAAAAAATATTTTTCCTATTCGATATTTAAAGTAATATGCTGAAGCTTTTGGTGGCAATTTAAAAAGATAAGTTCTAAAAATGGAAATGATATCAGTGGAATAAACGTATGGCCATCCAGATTGGCTTTTTAAGGATGAAAATATATTTGAGTGCATAAATTCTGGTAAGCTTGCTAAAAAGTTTCTCCCATTACTTCACATTTCACATTTCTAACATGTTTTTAGTAAATATAAGATAGCATAAAATGTGCTAGTGCTGTTGGAATAGTTGTATCTGACTTAGGAAAAACATATACATATATTCATCAGAATTCAGAAATTCATTCAGAATTCATTCAGAATTCAGTGAAAATACAATGTTAATCAGCAATTGTACTGTATTCTATTTATAAAATAGAATAAAGAATGAAACTTAACTCTTCTAGTATCATTACTAAGAGAAAATGTAATTTCGTATTTTAATTATTTGGGTATATATGTATATATACATATGTATATGTATAAACATTATCAATGAGCAATCTATTATTTTATATTTCAAGACTGAATATTACAGTTATCCATTATATGATCATTCAATATATATTATATACTCATTTTTCATATAGTTAAACCACACATTACATAGTACTTACCATTGGTATATACTAAAAATAATTCATATGACTTACTTCCCAGCTGGTAATAAAAACATTCCATATCCATCTGATTGTTTTTCCAATCTGAAACACGAAGTTGTATCTGATTTTGATTTCATGGAGTAATAAATAATTTTGAGTATTTACAATTTGAAATTATATTTGGAATACTTTTTACAGGTTTTTCATCATTTCTTTTTTCTTTCTGGGAAATGTGTCTTTAATTAATCACAGTTCTTATAAAGACAGTTACACTTCTCTTTCCAGGGAGATAATAGTATTATCTACAAAAAAGAGTAGATTTAAAAAATTTACTTAACTGGTTTTATAGTACTGTTTGGTCAAATTTCTAGGATCAAGTACAATGCTAGTGGTAAAAGTGGTCATCTTCTTGTTTCTGAATTTAATGGGACTTTGTGTCTCCATGCCACATGGTGTTGGCTTGGTATTAAGTAGATAATAAATAAGATGGAATCTTTCCATTTCCAATTTAAAACATTTAAATAGAAATAAAGGGGGAAGTAATAATATGGCACAATAGCCATATGATACAGTAACATTTGCTTTTATTTACTTTTATAATTTTTAAACACTTTTGTATAGACATACAATAATGGACTTTTGTGTGTGTTTATATTTATTTATTTTTAAAATATTTATTTAAAAACTTTTGTCGGTTGCTTGTGCTTTACTTCCGAAGGACATTTCAAGATCATGATTACTCTTTTGCTTTGTGCTTCATCTCCCATGAACCAGTCGTTTTTGTCCCATTCCCACCATCACTCCCTAAAAGTTTATGTGTTTCTAGAAATTTTGTTTTCAGTGTTACAGTTTTGTGTTTATTTTACACAAGATATGGAAAATTCTTCTTACTCTGTACTCTGAAATATTTAAAATAAACTGGTTTGAAAGGATGAAAAAATTACTTAGGGTTTACCAACCAATCAACAAAATAAATATTTCTGCTTATTACTCTTAGGAAGGTTAGTTATTCTCTAAACTCCTTACACTTTCCAAGGCTTTATTGAGTCAATTTACTAATTTACATGACAAGATAATCATTAAAATCATTGGCATTTAAATAATAATTTTTTCTGAATTAATGTTTGTTTCTTAATTTTATTCTGATTTTTATATGTATTGTGTTTTCTTTCTAATTAGAATAGAGTTTATACAATTATTTTTATTTTCAAGGAAATTATTCATATATTTAACAATTCTCATTTTTTTCTGCTTTTTAAATTTAATACTATATACATTTAATTATAGAATTCCTTTCCCTAGCTTTACTAAACTTTCCAATGTCTTGCTCTTTGCTTTCTTTACTTTTTATTTCTTTGTTAACCTTTAGGTAATTTACAAATTATCAAATTTTCTTTGTTATTTGGTAATGCAAAATTGGAGGCTAGAGATTTTACTTGGGGTATTGTTTGCTTGTACTCTAGAAATTTGATATCCAATTTTTTTGCAGTGTTTTCTAAGTAGAATGTTATTTCAGGTTTGATTTCCAATGTCATCCATCAGTCAATATGGCATTTTAAGTTATGCTTTCTGAGTTACTTGTCAATTTTGTTTATTGTTTGGTTATTAATTTCCAGCCACTGCATCATTAACACAGAACAGGGTCATCAATAATTGCTATTTGGCATATTTTTTCTTTTATTTTGAAAGTATATAGAGAAGTGAAATCATCTTTTTACAATTTTCCCAACTGTAGGGGATTACAAGTAGCTACTGGGGGTCTGAAGGGAAAGGGGCTAAGAAAAGTCCCTACAGTCAAGCAGAAACAGTGTTGTAGTTTGTTAGTAGTCCATGTATTCAGGACAAGAGTAAGGAGTGTCGGATTCATAAGATTTATCTACTATCATTGACTTAGCATATCACAGTTCTTATAAGAATAATACTTGGACATTTGGACATAATGTATATTGTCTGTGAATATTCTTTAACATTTCTTTTTCTGTGATTTAGGTTTGGGATAAGGCTAATCCTAGGAGTTTTTCAGAAAAGGATTTTTAGGTGCCATTTCAGATGTAATAAATCCAAATATTTGGAAGTAGTATTCAAGAACAAAAATGTTTCAGTTTGTGGGCTTCCCTGGTGGCGCAGTGGTTGAGAGTCCGCCTGCCGATGCAGGGGGCACGGGTTCGTGCCCCGGTCTGGGAGGATCCCACGTGCCGCGGAGCGGCTGGGCCCGTGAGCCATGGCCTCTGGGCCTGCGTGTCCAGAGCCTGTGCTCCGCAACGGGAGAGGCCACGACAGTGAGAGGCCCACGTACTGCAAAAAATAAAAAAAAAAGTTTCAGTTTGTAATTTGGATTCCCGTGTGTCTTTGATGGAATGATTCTCCTATATTTCTTCATAGATGTAAACTTATACGTAAATATAAATGGGTTTACGTATTTTGTCATTCCATTTCCCCATATTAATTGATATTTACACACACCGTCACTACTCTTTACATGCTTACCTTATGGGTTATAAATTTTTAATTACCTTACCATATTCTAATAAAAATCAGTACTTGTACCACATTCCAGACCATACACAGACGTTAAACATTTGAACCACATCTAACCCTCTGTAGATATCTACATATTTTGTATATGTTGTTCTGCATATATTTAAAACTATTCAAGACATTATTATTATAATTTTATACACTCAATACTTATCTATACTTATCGACATTGTGCCATTTTATTTCTTTCCTATATCTCCAAGCTTCCAACAGATTTCTCTTTACCAAACATATGATAATCACTATTTAGAATATCATTTTCAGGTTTTCTGCTGGGATGAATTCTCCATTTTCTATTTGTCTGAATGTATTTTTAGTTGACCTTTATATTTAAAAGATGTTTTATGGTAAGAGATAAGCAAATGAGTTAAATGAAAGAAGGAACTGTAACTACAAGTTAAATATCTTTACAGTAATGTATTGAAAGATGTATGTCTCTGTATGTCTATACTGCATATATATATATATATACAAACACATTATATGTATATGTATGTATCTATCATCTATAAGTCTATTTATGTATCTATCCTTCCTACGATATTGCTAGCCTTATAATATCTTTGACTCCTGTTTATCAGTTCCTATATTCCTATTTTTTATTTTATAAAGCATATCGTTTCACAGAGAACTTAGCAAAAGGCTCAGACAGCTGAGATATCAAATGATTCACACAATTTATGCCACAACTTGAGTCATTCACTCCAGGTCTCTACTTATAGAATTCCATCATATTTTAAGTTTGAGGCTTCCGTACACTGATTATGTTCTAAAAAGCACAAAATGGGGATGGGATCAAAATATTTAACAAATCAAAAACTTCAAATATTTTAAGATAATTATTCTCCCATAACAATTTATTCTCATTTAGCAATTAATACATATTTAGTCCTATTAATAATAGGGGAATAATAGTGGGAATAATAGTTATGCTTACATTGATCCTTGGACTTTTGCTTCCTGAAGCCTGATTTAACCAAATTAGAGCAATAGAAACATATTTGAGAGGTAATAATAAAGAAAATTCTATGGAAAAAAGACAGATGTTCTTCACTCTGGAAGATTCTTATCTGTCCTGTGCGAATTTATATTGAAACTTCTTCCAAAGAAGACAAAAAAGCATAATTAAACAGAAAATATGTGACTTTTAAAATGACAAAGGAATTGCAGCCTCAGTGAAAGTAGCCTGTGTTATTATGCCTGGATGGCAGCTCTTTAGCTCCAGAATTTTCTTTCAAGTTCTGATTTCATTTTAAATTATGATTTTCCCTAACTCATTAAAATGCAAAATCTATACAAAACAATGTTTGCATAATTATAAAGTAATTTACTAAATGTTGCATTTCAGGAAGAAAAACATTATGTTCAGGAATTTAATTAATAACCTGGCAACACTAGATATTCAACATTGGTTCTAATTGTATGCACATCTGGGATTTCCTCCAAAAGAACTCGATTCCTGAAGGTCAAACATTTATTTCAGAGTGTTTTAAAATAACCATCTTGTAATAAGGAGGATGAACAGCTTTTCATCAGAAGCAATGCAAATTAACTTCCCAAGAGAAATGAACCAATATATTCATCTTACACCTGAGATATTTGTATTGATATATAACCATTTATGTTGACTTCATTTGTATACTGTGGAGTATTCGAAAGAAAATGGCATAAAAATATAAGCATGAGCATCACCCACTCTGGGCCAAAGTAGCTGAGGGAAAAATAGTTTTTGGTTCTGTTTCAACCAGAGACAGTAATCTCTATATAGCACCTTACTTATTTTTCAATTATATAAGTTGGCATTCTATTTCCCTTTTGTTTACTTGCCCACATTACTGTTATGAGATATTTAAGGAGTCTTGAGCTTCCCGACAGAAATCTAGCACATTAACAGGATGCGGTGATATTACTAGAATATAAGACTCTTTTAACTCTTGCAGGCTTTATTTAATTTCATTACCTTTCATTTTCCCAGTGAAGTTAAAAACCAGCAATAAACCAGTTAACAAAGCAGCAGCCATCCAAACAAACAAAAATAACACAAAACTACAGACCCTACTTAAATATCAAAAAGCCCAAGATCACAAAGAATTTAAAACTGTTTCCAATTTCAATATGAAACTACCTAACATAGATAGGTAACATGTTACTGATAATTTATTTTGGTGTTTTTCTTTTCTCTTCATTCAAAGCCCTTTTAGTTTTTTGAAAGAAAGAATTATTACTACTTGTTAGGTAAGATTTTTTTTTTTGGTTTTCATTTCAATGAATCTTAAGTACATTGATAACATAGTTTTATCAATATTGAAGGAAATCCAAAAAAGAGGGTATATATGTACATGTGTAGCTGATTCATTTCACTGTTCAGTAGAAACTAACACAACATTGTAAAGCAACTATACTCCAATAAAAATTAATTTAAAAAATTTGAAAATATATGTATATTTCCATGGGTTTCCGAGTCCTAATTTTTAATTTAAAATAAATAGAAACTTTTTTTTAATTCAGTGAAGACTCTGTCTTGGGGGGTAGTCAATAATTTTGCTTGTGAGATTAGAGAACATATTATCTGAGCTGAGCCTCGAAGGATGAATGGGGTGAAACCAAGATTTAAAAGGCCCTGTGAAAGGCAAGGTACCCATAAATAAGAAACAAGTGACAGCAAGAAGTCTATAATTGGCAGAGATTGAGATAATCCACAGGTCTTCATTGTTAATATGAAAGTGTGATACATGACTAGAGTACAATAATTTCCATTATTTAGCAACTGAGCAAACACCAAATGAGAGTAAATGAGAACAGAGATTGAGATAAACATGTATGTTTTAAATACAGATTTCGGTATCAACATGACATTGTTACAGTTAGAAAAATGATATTTTCCGTGTTTATAATACTTTGATATTTTCTAACTTGATATTTTCTGTGTTTACAATATCAACAGGTACAGTGAGGAAGTGGTGAGGAAGAATATTTGAGGTGGTTCAGAATTTCGGTTTCACTACCTGGTTGCTTTGCTATCCCAGGAAGCATTTGTTTTTATCCAGGCAGCCTCAAGATGGATAAAGGCCAAAGCAGCCAGTGATGACAATTTGGTCACCATCCAAAATATTGATAAATAATGTGTAAGTTCCAGCCATATCTGGGGAGTTTTTGTTCCTGTTTTTTTCTCTTTTTTTTCTGCGTATGATTATACATTAAATGATGTAGTTCTCAAATTACATTATCTTTCCATCAGGTACTGAGTTACTTCTGCACTCATATCCAATTTGATTATCCAGTAATATTCTGAATATGTGTATTTAGGGAATTTCCTTTTATTTATTAATTTCCATATGGGTAGATACTGCATAATTTCTTTATATTTTTGTAGTTTTCTAATTTCTCTGAATATCGTATTCTGTTGGTACATTATATAAACAAGCTTCCAAAGCTACTGAAGGAAAGTGCCTCTCCAAAATAATCATTTTTATGAATAGAAGATAACAGGGCTTTTCTTGCTGTCAGGGCAGTTCTTAAGAGATTTCTAATCTACACAAGCTTCAAAAATGCTGACTAAATCTAAGAAGTATTATAAAACAGCAGCCAGAAATTTAACAGAAGAAAAAATACTTTGTTTTTGTATTCCTTGGAAAATGATGTGACTTCTCTATATTCTGTTATTTGGCTACAATTTAAAGGTAATCCTGAGCTGGTCTCATGAATAAGAAACTGATGTTTTTTAATTTAAATTCTATTTTAAAAAATGGACAACTATTCAGTAAAAATAACAATGAAATGATTGCAGAGTCATATTTCAGAGATTCAGGCCAAAAAATAATGTATTAGAAAATGACACAGACAGTATATCCAATCTTCCAATTTGTCCTTTTGTTGTTTTAAATTTTGTATATATTTTATATTTATAAAATATAAAATAATATATATTTTATATTTATTTATATTTATATACCTGAAGGTCTATAATAACTTTCCAAACTACCATTATTTTTAGTGTTTGTATAGGAATGTTGAGTTTCAAAAATTATTTTGAAATACTTTTCTTTTAAGGGAGTACATTAATGTTAGTGAGATCTTTAAACAGAAAAATAAAGGTTGACCTATCTTCTGTGTCACATCAGAAGATATGGCATACAGAAGTTATTCCAATTTGCCCAGACCTAAGACACACCCAGAAAACATCAAATACTGACAGTGAGTACACACATTTTAAAGAAAGAGAAAATAAAGGTTTAACCTGATTTTCAAGATAATATTTCACTGCATTTTCATTTAATTAGAAATAGAACACCTCCAGTATGAATGCTACACAAAGAAAGGTGAATTATTAAAATATATTATGATAAACTACAGAATAATCCACATTTATTGCTTCATAAACAATCTGTCAATATTAGGCATTTTTTTAAATAAATTTATTTATTAATTTATTTTTGGCTGCGTTGGGTCTTCATTGATGCATACAGGCTTTCTCTAGTTGTGGTGAGCGGGGACTACTCTTCATTGCAGTTACACAGGCTTCTCATTGCAGTGGCTTCTTTTGTTGCAGAGCTTGGGCTCAAGGCAGGTGGGCTTCAGTAGTTGTGGTTCGCAGGCTGTAGAGCGTAGGCTCAGTAGTTGTGGCGCACAGGCTTAGTTGCTCCGTGGCATGTGGGATCTTCCTGGTCCAGGGCTCGAATCCATGTCCTCTGCATTGGCAGGTGGATTCTTAATCACTGCGCCACCAGAGAAGCCCTGTTAGGCATTTTAAAATGTGCTCTAACAAAATAATGTATTATCTATTTATCATTCATCCATCCACCTACCAACCTATCTATGCTTCCATAAATGTACTTGTTACTGAGTCCACACTTGTACTGCTCACTGCACAACAAGCCAATAAATTGAGAGATGAGTTATTTGGGGCAAAGAATAGAGACTATTCAGAAAGACAGCAGACTGAGGAGATGATGGATTAGTGTCCCAAAGTTAGAATTAGAATTCAATTAGAATTAGAATCTTCCCCGAGTTAGAATTCAGGCTTCTTTTATACCAAAAGGGGAGGGAGTGTGGCTGGTTGTTGCCAACTTCTTGGTGCCAGCCAGACCTCCCACCCCCCAGGGGATGTGATAATCCTTTTTTCTTGCAGCTGTCCATGTAGGTCTGGTAATGATGTTCCTGTAAACCTCCAACCAGACAAATGTTATTCTCTGTTCTGAAATTTTTTATCTGTATATGAATTGAAAATGTTATACCTTTAAAAATCAATCCTGGCACAACAACAAAGACACAAAACAGCCAAAAATAAGTAAGTAAAATAAATTTTAAAAAATAAAATTTTTTAATTAAAAATAATCAATCCTGGGACACAGAGCCTTGAGAATGGGCTACTTTATATTTTAGGCTAAAGGCAACATTCTTTTACAAAGGTTCAGAGCCAGCATACCTAAGCAGAGGCAAGAGAGCACAAAGGTTAGAGCCAAAAGAATAGATCCAACATGAAGTCAGGTTTGTTCTTCTCTTACATATTTATTTAGCTTGGCACAAGGTATCAAATAAAATAAGGTCACAGAGATTAATTATACGTGTAAAACTATTGAGTAGTTATGGCTTTCTTATTCGTACACTGAATATGAATGATGAATGAAGTTATATTGGCATAATTAAAGCTAGCTATATTTGTAAGTCTAGGTATCTTCAAAGAATCATAGAAGGACTCTCCTCATATCATTTATGATGCTAATTATAAGAGACTCTAACTTTCTCAATTTTAGTAGAGTTATGAGCACACATGATAAAAATTTAGTTTTCAATGTTATTCCCTATTGAGATCTACTTAATAGACAGCTGCTGGCTTTTTAAATCAATTCCAAGAGAAGTATAGTATCTTCATTAATGTAAGAGAAAACAGAGCATATTACTGAAAATGAAATGGCAGAAGCCAGGATTTCCGTAAGCTATTTTTAGCAGATTGAAAAACATGAAATTGGGCTCAATTTCTCTTTGAGGACATGTATTTTTTCTATCAGTCATTATTCTTCATGAAGTGTATGAGGCACAGCTCACAATATGAAATTTGCCTGAGGCACAGACAGAACTCACATCCACATAGGAAACATACTGTGTATTATTTGGTGGCAGAGAATATCAATGACTCCAGGTATGTCTCCATTCTTCTTGCAGTATCGGTGCACTAAATGGGCACAAAACATTGTATTATTCAGTCTATCAGGTAAAAACCTTCAGGTAAGTTCCAATAGTGGACAAGGAAATGGCAAGAAGATAAAAAACAGAATTAACCTACTATTTTGTAGGCAACTGTTAAGATTGTTTAGGATTTTTCTTATATTAATTCACATAAAGGTCAATATGAGGCCCATAAAATTTTGCAACATAGAGGAAGAAAACTTCATAATATTGCAGTAGGAAAGTATACTTTTTTACGAGATCTGCTAGAAATTAAAGAAGCTAGTTTGACACAGTTGTTTTCTTCTCTTAATAAATGAATATACAATACACTATGAAAAAAGTTATGAAGACTGAGAGCAAAGTAAGAATAGTCATCTGAATAACATATGAGAATAATACGGCTAAAGATTAATACAGGAGAATAAATAAAATCTCCATTAGAAGCAGTTAGTAGAATGAGTATAAAAGTCAAAATTGTGATGTGAAGAATAAATATGGAAGATTTTTACTAAACATAAAGGTAATAGTAAAAATGAGAGGTTATTAACAAGAAGGAGCGTCAATGAACTGCTAACATGGATTACTAAATAAAACCAAAACAAATGCTAAAGAATAATAATGGAAGATAAAATATACATAAGCCAATTTTTAAGTTGTAGAAGACATCTAAAATTATAATTTGAAATTGTGAGACCAATATTAATGTATTTAATTCACTATCTTGAGCTTAAAATATTTTTTTAAAAATAAAGTTATATTCTACTATAGAATAAGACTTGTTCTCTTTAAAGTTCAATGCCAAAAAGAGCAAGAAGTATAACATCTATTGACTTTTGACAGAAAAATATAATAGATTAACAAATAGTGCTGAGGTTATACTTTTACATAGGCAAAGACAAGGAAAATTGTAATATATATTACAATTTAATTTTTTAGTTTTTGAGAATAAAAAGAAAAGTCAGTATCACTTTGGGTACTTGAAAGTGTAAAATATTAACAGACATGAATTATTTTGAAACCATGCATTTTATAATAAACCATGTTCAGTAATATACAAAATCATTAAGATGACAAAACAATGTTTTTGTGTATTTAAATATTTCTGCCTTATCGGCATATACCAACCTTGTATTCTTTGGGTTTTTGTTACGTAACCTGAAAAATGAGCAGTTAAAACCATGTACTGGGACAAACCACCACGTCAAAATGGAAGTTTATGTGAAGAATGTATCAATGAGTCTACATGCAACTGCCCTGGGGGGTCAGTATCACATTTAAGAGTATAACTTTTAAATGTACAATTTGAATTTTCCCAAGGAATACTTATCCATTTTTTTTCTGGAAACAACTGTTATTTGCTTTACCTTTTTGGTGCAGTTAATAGCAAATTAGTCATTATTATAGAAAATATGCTATCAATTATACAAAAAGAGAAATATTTATGTTCAAAAGTAACAATTTCAAGACTGTCTTCACAGGCTGAATGTACTCATGTCAAGAATGATTTTCTTCACAGACTGGTGGAATTGACTACATTGCCATATTGTTGAAGTGAATAGACAAAACATATTCATTATTAAAACAATCACCTTTATTAAATAAGTTAGATTTTCTATAGAAAACATTTATGTTACATTTATATGTGTTTAAATGTAAGCAGATGTGTGTGTCCGGATCTATCTGTACACAGCAGTGAAATGAGTAACATGAAGTTATTGCACTTAACACAGTTTGATACTTGCTTCCTGGGTGAATTTGCAGGTTCTAGTGATGAAGCATATTGCTCTGAATACTTAGCGTCAATGATAAATAATGATTATCTCCATTTTCTTGGGTATTTTAAAATTTTTTCATGAAAAAAGGTGGCATCCTTTCACTGAAAACAATAATATATATCTTAAGCTTATTTATGTCAATGTGTATACTTTAAACTTCACTATGTCGAGGCCAAGTAAAATGCTTTATGCTTCTGGCATCTGGATTTTCACTTAATTTGTAGTTTTCTCCATATATTTTTGATTAACATGATAATAGCAGGAAGAGCACTTACATTTTCCATCTTTTGTCTCATTGAGTATCTGAATAAATGCATTTTACTATTCCCCCACCCCCAATGGGATATATCATTATCAGTTGTATTTGATATTTCAACAGGTTACAAAAGTCATAAAATTGTTCAAAAGCAACATATCCATTTGTGTCAAGTATTGACTCCATAGCTAGTTCCTGTATAGATGGATAGAGCACTATAATTTTAAAACCAACAATTGTAACAAATTTGTAAGTAAGAAAAAAGATACATTTATTAGAATTTATTCTTTTAAATTATAAATAATAGTTACAAATTTTAGATATTACTTAGGAATATATTTAGGATGAAATATGCTATTAATCTATGCATCATTGAGTATATGCTTTTTTATTCTAAATCAAAAATAACAAAGCAAAATTTATATATTTATATGACACATTGTCAGCTTTTCTAAAATAATTTATATTTTAAAATTCAGTTTATACATCGCTTCTTAGAGAAAGTTCTTATCATTTTACTGAATTTTTGTTTTTATTTTTTTTTACAGTACGCGGGCCTCTCACTGTTGTGGCCTCTCCCGTTGCGGAGCACAGGCCCCGGATGCGCAGGCTCAACGGCCATGGCTCTCGCGTCCAGCTGCTCTACGGCATGTGGGATCCTCCCAGACCGGGGCACGAACCCGTGTCCCCTGCATCGGCAGGCGGACTCTCAACCACTGCACCACCAGGGAAGCCCCATTTTACTGATTTTTCTTCATTCTGTCACTTGTAGGCAGCTACTAAATATCGTCGTATACCTAAGACCTAATTGTATAAGCTCAGAATTGTCTATAAAGAATAGCAGGGATTCACAGTAGGCTACTTCGTGTTCTTGAGTAGCTCAAATTTTAAAAGTTGTAGGAGACCAAAAGTATCAGTATTAAGAGGTCAAACTGTGGACAATGCCAAATAACACACCACTGAGTTTAAACACACTTTACTTGTAAAATGAATGAAATTTTTAGAAAATAAGCTAAACTTCATGAAAACTCTGAGAAATGCAATAGTTTGAGAAAGTCTCCATTTCAAGCCACTTAACTATACAAATAAGACCAACAATCAGTAAATTGTATTATCTCATTCAGCCCCAGAAATTACAGGATGTTTATAAAATGAAAATTAACTAATTCCTGATACAAAGTTTCCCATTTTCTAATCAATTGATCAAAATAAAATGTTAAAGTTACACATAGAAATACTTATAAATTTGATCACATGTGATATATATCTTATTTTTGTTTTATTGAAAAAATATGATTTTTCCTTCCTTTAGACATATCAAAATGATTACTCAATTTGATATGTTTAATTTTACTTAACATCATTTCATTTTGCTATTGATAAAATAACTTATTGGAAAATTTTACCTAGACACGTAGTTTAAGTATTTTTTAAGTTAACTGAATACCATGATATTAGAAATACTAAATTATAGGACAAACCAAGCAGTATTATTTGTCTGTGAATGGATTTCTCTCAGTTTCTCTGCTGTGGGCATTCAAAGGAAGACACTGCCCAGTGCCATTTGCTCTCAATCCACACATTCTCTCTACGGTAGAGTGCCTAGGAGAGTATGTTATTTCCTCTCTGATGCTATACATGAATGAGGACCAGGTTCTCTCTCAGTTGAGATTTTAAATAAAATACTACCATAGCAAGAATGATTATCCTTTCAAATGTACATTCATGTGATCTTAAAAAAATATTCAGCAGCAAGTAGTCATAGAATTATACTGAGATTGATCTTTCTGAAATACAAGAAAATAACATAATGCACATGCTCAGGACACTATTTCCAACTTTTACAACTGTATTTCCAAGTCTAACCTCCAGTGACTAGGCAAAGACTTTAACCATTTCACAAGTAGAACTACACACATGATGAGTTAGAAAAGGAAGTTATCTTGCTGCTAATTATAATAAAAATGCATCTGAAATATTCTGTTGAATGTTAACATTTGTCTTAAAATTTCCTACTTTTGCTTACAGATACTACTTCTAATGAGAGTGGCTGAATATCAAATAAATTTACTCAAAATATTAAAGAAACATTTAAATAATGTTATTCAATATTTTTAACTTAAAAAAAGGTGTAAATATCATTCCAAATTTCCAAGCTTTGCTGTGTGATTTTTTAAAAATATAAAACAACTTGTATTAATCAAATACTGCAAAATATTTAAAAATAACACAAAGGATTATAATTTTATAACACAGGTATATAAATATTACATCTCCCAAATATCTAATTTTAAGAATAAATAATAAACCTATTAATGAAATTATGCAAAAACCTTATAAATTTAATCAGAAATAAATGCATAGGAAAAGCATGCCATTTAAAAACTGACTTTGAAAATTCTACATGCTAAACTATAGAAATGTCTAGGAACTAACTTCTCTCTCTCCAGATAAAATGATGTTCTACCTCTTTCTAAATAATGAGCATGATATAATACCCACAAAATCCCAGTTTGATTTAGTTCCAGGATGTTGAGTGTGAGATGTTTTGTTTCCAGTGTCAACAACTGTCATAACTCAGGTTCTGTGCTTTTATAACGTTCCTACACTTCTTATCTTCAGATCTTTGCTTCTGTGATTACCTCCTATCCTTTGCCATGACTATTTTGTATTAATCTTTTAGTATAAGCTTTCTCAAATAAATTTTAGACGAGTAGGGGAAATCAGAGGATATAAATTATACATAAATAGCATAAATGTTAGATGTTTTCCTACCCTAAGAATATTTAAATACATAATGTTCATGATCTTTTCCAAATTTGAGAATAATCCATTATTTTTATTATGAAATTTAATCCAAAACCATGATTTACCTAGAAAAAGTTATCTATTTGATAATTTGGTAGGTAAGACTCAAACATGTTAAGGAATCAATGTCAGTTACCTATTTTCAATCTATTTCACACATGTATTTGCAAAGATTCTTTCATGATTATTCCTAACACCAGTAGGTACATTCATAGTTATTTGTTTCAAAAATTCTAATTTATTAACTATCCCTTAAACTTACATGTTATAGACAAGACTTTCAGTTTATGAAGTATGCAAGGTATCATTTCTGAATGTAAGATCTTATTATATTAGCCAATATCCTGTGTATAATGAGGCATAACAATGTATTCTCTGTGTGTGTGTATGTGTGTGTATGTGTGTGTGTGTGTGATAGGGAGTGATTTTTCTATTAGGTTAATTTCAATGTCATGGTCTTCTTTCGAAGGGTTAAGGATCTGACAAGCTGATAAATTTTGCGGATTATTCTTTCTAGCAGATCTGATTGTGAAAGTGAATCAAATCACTAAAGTACTTACATTATTCTGAAATTCAAATGCTCTGTAAAAGAATTTAAGTGACAGACACAATTTATGGAGTGTCCTAGACTTGCTTGCCAAAAAATTCAAGACAAATGATCTCCTTTTCCGTTTGATCAGCATTGCTCTTTTCTTCCTCAGTAAATGGATTTCTACCAAACAAGATAGATTCATACATTAACTGGTGACTGTGATTGGGTCATGCTTATTGTATTTTACAGAATTATAGTAGTCAATAAAAGTGTTAACTTCATTCTTTAAATTAAAACACAGATCTTTATGTAGTGTAGAAGCTGGATTCTATTAAAAATGGAAAAAAAGGAAAACCACTTTCTGAATGAGAAAATACGCTCTGAATTCTACAGCAATGCAGTCTATTTGCAATACCTGGTTTTTAAATGTCAGCTTCAAAATAGACCTAAGAACAAGGCACAGGATAGCAAGAGAGAACATTGGGTTTCATGTTTGTTTATGGTTCTGGTGTTTATTTTATCATGATATAAAGTGATCAAAGTTGTTAATAAACATTCACAAGTATTTGCTGTGTTCAAGATGCCATGACTCATCCTATTAAATAAAGTTTATTGTCTCTATGTAGAAAGTACATAAACAAAGGCATAATTCTTAGATAAACTCAATAATTCCTTTTTTAAAGAAGGATGTTTTATTGCTTTTGACATTTATCCATATTTGAGATCAGGTTATTGATATTTAGATCAAACACATCCCTTGGACACTCTCCATAGCAAAGTACTTGTAAATCATATGAAGAAAAACATGAACACATACTGTTCTTACATTCAAATTAAGGAAAAGGTGGCAGGTCCATAAGCAAACAAATGCACAGAAAAACAGCAACAATGCTCCCTTTAAGGCAAAGAGAAAGCTGGAAACATCACAAATATGTGGGGACTATATACCACATGCTACTGAACAACTGTGGGGTCAGCAAAGAAATCAAAGGAGAAATCAAAAATACCTAAAGACAAATGAAAATGAAAATAAAACATATCAAAATCTATGGGTTGTGGCAAAAGCAGTACTGAGTGTCCTTTGCCTGCTTTAAAAACATTGTGAAGTCTTCTTGGTCCAAGAGTGAAAGTGATACTCTTTAGCTCAGTATCTCAAGTCCTTTATGACCTACCCAGTGAGAGCTGTCCATTCTCAACTCCCGAATTTCTCTTTCTTACCCTCACATACCTTTTCTGCTTACCTTTCACACCTGCACTTTTGCAAAACTTATCTCTGCCCCTAAGACCTTTTCCTGTTCTTCTGCCTACAAATGTTTATTCATGATTGAGCACCATGTCAAATGTCACCTCTTCTTATGGAAACCTCTTCCAAAGTCTCCCAAAAAGTAGACCTCAGTGCTCTCACAGCCCTTCATAGCCTTGGTCTGTCTTGCTGGCTAACAGTGAGATTTCCGGGAGCCCTACTGAGTACCTAGCATCCAGCACAGTCTCTGGCCCCCATATTTCTTTGATAAATAAATGAACAAAAAGTGTACTGCAATTTTTGAAGAAATATATTGTTTCTTCATGCTAAATTCTAGCAAAACATTGCCATTTGGTTCCCTACACCAGGGCCATTCAGCATTATAATTGTCAATGATGAAACTTCCTAAAATGTAAGAGTAATTTTCAAATATCTTAATTTTATAAAAGTCCTCTAATACTTGAGAAAATAACTATAAAATCAAGAATGATAATAAGGCTGAAGACTGAGAGAATTAAATACAAGAATGTGGCTTTTCAGAGACCTAGCTGGATATAAAGACACAACTTGGCATATGTGAGGAGGGGATAGATACTAAGGACCATGACTGGGGTTATGATGATGCAGAGCCAAGGTAATTCTCTAGCTTTAGGGGCGATATGTCCTCAGTACCCCATGTTTCTGTTTCAGGACAAGTGTTTGGTGAGCAAACAAACAGTTGGACATGCATTACAAGAATTAGAAAGCCGAATTGGTGGTCTTGGCCCCAAATACCTGGCTGGGGGAGTTACCTGTAAGCCCAGTGAACTCTTTCTGAGAAACTCTTATTAATATTCATTGGAACACTTAGATTCCATAGAAACAGTTTTATAAAAGCTTAGAAACAAGATTTTTCTCAAGAAGCATCATCAGCTTCACAGAAGAATGAGTAATCCTTGATTCAGACCCCCTAGAGTTTTATAACATAAAACTTTGAAAAGATGATTTGATCTGGAATTTTTTTTTCTTCAAATCAAGCCAGTTTCCTCAGCCTTAGAAAACACATCCCAACGACTATCTGTCTTTGAAGCGCTTAGTGTTCCTGCCAGGAGAATTTAACTGCAAAATGTTTTTACAGGTGCCTGAAGAAATTGGCTCACTTTGTAAAATTATTTCACATTGGCTATTGAATTAAGTAAAATACCTAACAAAGGAAAAATAACAGTTTTGACAGAACATATATGTTTTATTTTGACAGAATGAAATATCTTAAATGAATTTTTAAGTTTTTGATAATAAAATATCAGCAATCCATATTTATGTTCTGACCTATTATAGCAAGAGGAAGGATGTGAAGTTCATCTAAAAGCAGTAACAGACCATTGAGAACTTACATTGTAGCTCAGATTTATGTCATGAGAAATCAGGCTTTGGTCTACTCTAAGAATAGTCCTGCCTACTTTTGTTCTTGCAATAATTTAAAATTCCTGTGGTGCAGAAATATCACAGATCTACTTTAAGCTTATTTAGTTTTAACCAAATTGGACTTTTTTCATCATTTCAAAGACTGTTAATGGATCAATTAATGTTACAATGTTCCTGCTGGAATTCTGCACAGGTTGAAAGAAAGCCATCAATAGCAGGGACCATTTTACCTGAAGTGGATTTACTCCTAATGTAAGACTTAAACATTCACTGTCTTTAAGAAAAAGAGATATATAAATAAAAGATGGGTATTTTGAAAATTAGTGAATTGTTAATATGGATACTGTTTGGTATTGTTTAGAAGCAAACAAACAAACATGCCACTGTGCTACTTATTATTTTCTTGGAAAACAATGCACTCAATCATAAGATATCAGTGTCTTTTTTTTTCTAAATTTCCAAGCAATGAATGAATATATAAAAAGTTAAAATATAGAATTTAATTTAGAATTTAAGATGGGGAAAAATTAGCTTTTTTTTTTTTTTTTTTTTTTTGCGTCACGCGGGCCTCTCACTGTTGTGGCCCCTCCCGCTGCGGAGCAGAGGCTCCGGACGCGCAGGTTCAGCGGCCATGGCTCACAGGCCCAGCCGCTCCGCGGCACGTGGGATCTTCCCGGACCGGGGCACGAACCCGCGTCCCCTGCATCGGCAGGCGGACTCGCAACCACTGCGCCACAAGGGAAGCCCAGTTTTTGTTTTTGACATTGTCCTAAAATAATGAGAAATAAGGTCTGCTTAAGCAAGCCACATAAAAAAAATTCTGCCAATGTCAGTCTCTTAGCCACCTTAGTAAGCAAATTGAAGCTCTACACAGTTATTGTAATCATTGTTATGCAATCAATAATAAAAATAGACAAAACACTGACTAAACCTTGCCATGGCCAATTTAGTCCATCATCTTGACTCTATCACCTCAGTTTTCCAAAACAGTTTTCTTTCGGATGCATGCTCTGAGAATGTAAAATAATCTATTTAAGGTTCTTGCAGTAACAATCAAACTCACTCTGCTTTGACTTAAAAATATTTATGCATGTTCCACTAACTCACTCCTAGGAGAAACTCACTTCTGTAAACAACAATCTGTGGCTAATCAATATAATAAACTTAACATCACAGTCCACTTTTGATATACATGATGAAGATATTTTAACAACCATTGGTACTTAGTTGATACAGTTCAACTTTGCCATGTCTAGGCAATTCCTTTTCTGAGAAATGCACATTGTTTGAATGTGTGATTAAACCTTTTGAAATTAGGGCATTTGATTAGCAAGGAAAAATAAAATCATTCCAATACAAATTCTAAGCCTATCTTTAATGCTGCAAAAACTGACCAAGGCATGGATGCTAGCTTAAACGCAGCTTCATATTTATAACTTGGAGATTTTATTGTACCTGGAGCATAATTTGTTGTTGCTAGGAATTTATCAAAGAGTAAAGAGATAAGTGCTATGATGGAGGAAAATCGTGGTCCCTCAAAATTAATAATATTTTGCAAGTATCCTACTAAGCAAAAGAGACCTAGAGTATTTACTTTAATGAATTTATGTAATATAAACCATTTGGGATATAAATTCAAAATTACTGAACTACTAGATTTATATAATACGGGTAACAAGTATATCACTGACAATTACAAATAAGGTGAACCTTAAAATATGTATATAATTTGGGGATTGATTTGTATTACTTGAGACCTTAGCAGTTGCCATTAATAATTTTGGAGGAATTAGTACGGTGGTCATACTAATATATTGATATTGATATTACGTGGAGCCGGGAGGTCATACTGTATACTTCCCAGATCCCGCTTCTGGAATAAAAATCAGACTTCTACAGCTGCTGCAAGTGCTGCTACAAAAAGGCCTCAGCTCTCAGCTTCCCACACGTATGGCAGAGCTGCATTAGCCAAGGTCAGGTCTTAGTCCCAGGTCAACATTTATTCACTGAAGTCTTTATTTGTCAACACCCCTTCCTTTCTAATGTTTGTACAGAGTCATCATAGATGGACTGACCCAGTCATCTAGCACAAGTGCGTATGATTTTTAAGTGTTATTCCAGCTTCAGAATTTCCCATATTTTTGGCAGGGGCTTCCACTGAGACCACATAATGGCTCAACTTTTTTCCCTTTGTTTAGTCCTACTTGCCTTTGGAAGGTGTTGATCTTACTATCACCCCCTAATAAACCTCCTGCACAACCATCTCCTTATAGAGTCTGCTTCTCAGGCAACCCAACCTGCGAGACAAAGATACTAAGGCCATAAAAAATCATAAAGCCCTTTTCCAATTCTGTAGCTACCTAATGTATTTTTGTACAGAAGAGTTGGGCTTAAAATATTAATATTATTGGTTATAAGAATGTGTAAAGTAACATAAGAATAGTTCAAAAAATAAGAGTAACATGTTCAGAATACTAATATCATAAAAACACTAGATAATATTTCTTTTATTCCACATCCTTATCTCAACCTTTCTTCCAAGGTCAAACTGTGCCTCTGTGATACATGAACTATCTACAATTCTAACCAGGTGTCAGTTTACTTATCATCTGTTTGTTGCAATCAATAGAATTCTGATACTCATAAATGGAAAGGCGATCTACCATCCTCTATTGACTGCTCATAGTCTTTAAAGGAAATGGATACATTTTGGTGTGCGTATGAGTAGTGTATGCATTCTATATCTTATTCATAACATTTATTGACAGACGTTAAAAATAAAGCTTGAGGACTTCTGCTGCCTGTGTCCTTGTCTTCATGGTGAGACACAGTCACACCCTGCCTCTGCAGGAGACCCTCCAAAACTAGCAGGGAGAGAGACCTTCAAGAGGAGTATGACGTGCAGATCACCTTCCTCCCCACAAATACATCAGAAATACATCCACTTGTGGAACAATTCCTACAGAACACCTACTGAATGCTGGCAGAAGACCTCAGACTTCCCAAAAGTTTTTCTTTCTTACTTACTTTTTTTCTCCCTTATCTTCTGAGTTGTGTGTCTGACAGGGTCTTATGTTCTGACTGGGTGTCAGGCCTGTGCCTCTGAGGTGGGAGAGCCAAGTTCAGGACACTAGTCCACCAGAGACCTCCCAGCTCCACATAATATCAAACAGTGAAAGCTCTCACAGAGATCTCCATCTCAATGCTAAGACCCAGCTCCAGTCAATGACTAGCAAACTACAGTGCTAGACACTCTATGCCAAACAACTAGCAAGACAGGAACACAACCTCACCCATTAGCTGAGAGGCTGCCTAAAATCATAATAAAGCTAGAGACACCTAAAACACACCACCGGACGTGGTCCTGCCCACCAGAAAGACAAAATCTAACCTCATCCACCAGAACACAGGCACCAGTCTCCTCCACTAGGAAACCTACACAACCCACTGAACCAACCTTAGTCACTAGGGGTAGACACCAGAAACAACAGGAACTATGAATCTGCAGCCTGCAGAAAGGAGACCCCAAACACAGTAAGTTAAGCAAAATAGGAAGACACAGAAATGCAAAGCAGATGAAGAAGTGAAGTAAAAACACACCAGACCAAAACAAATGAAGAGGAAATAGGCAGTCTACCTGAAAAAAGAATTCTAAGAAATGATAGTAAAGATGATCCAAAATCTTGGAAATAGAATGGAGAAAATACAAGAAACGTTTAACAAGAACCCAGAAGAAATAAAGAGCAGACAAACCATGATATGAAACCAATAAATGATATTTAAAATTCTTTAGAATGAATCAATAGCAGAATAACTGAGGCAGAAGAACGGATAATTGACCTGGAAGATAAAAGAGTGGAAATAACTACTACAGAGCAGAATAAATAAAAAAGAATGAAAAGAATTGAGGACAGTCTCAGAGACCTCTGGGACAACATTAAACACAGCGACATTCGAATTATAGGGGTTCCAGAAGAAGAAGAGCAAAAGAAAGGGACTGAGAAAACATTTGAAGAGATTATAGATGAAAACTTCCCTAATATGGGAAAGGAAATAGTCATTCAAGTCTGGGAAGCACAGAGAGTCCCATACAGGATAAATCCAAGGAGAAACATGGCAAGACACACATTAATCAAAATATCAAAATTTAAATACAAATAAAAAATATTAAAAGCAGCAAGAGAAAACAACAAATAACATACAAGGGAATCCACTTGAGGTTAACAGCTGATCTTTCAGCAGAAACTCTTCAAGCTAGGAAGGAATGGCAGGACATATTTAAAGAGATGAAGGGAAAAACAACCAAAATTACTCTACCCAGCAAGGATCTCATTGCGATTTGACAGAGAAATTAAAACATTTACAGACTAGTAATAGCTAAGAGAATTCAGCAACAGAAAACCAGCTTTACAACAAGTGCTAAGGAACTTCTCTAGGAAACAAAAGAGAAGAAAAAGAACTACAATAACAATCCCAAAATGATTAAGAAAATAGTAATAGGAACATACATATCAATAACAACCTTAAATGTAAATGGATTAAATGCTCCAATCAAAAGACATAGACTGGCTGAATGGATACAAAAACAAGACCTGTATATATACTGTCTACAAGTGACCCACTTCAGACCTAGGGACACATACAGACTGAAAGTGAGGGGATGGAAAAAGATACTCCATGCAAATGGAAACCAAAAGAAAGCTGGAGTAGCAATTCTCATATCAGACAAAATAGACTTTAAAACAAAGACTATTACAAGAGACAAAGAAGGACACTACATAATGATCAATGGATCAATCCACGAAGAAGATATAACAATTGTAAATATTTATGCACCCAACATAGGAGAACCTCAATACATAAGGCAAATGCTAACAGCCATAAAAGGGGAAATCAACAGTAACACAATCATAGTAGGGGACTTTAACACCCCACTTTCACTAATGGACAGATCATCTAAAATGAAAATAAATAAGGAAACACAAGCCTTAAATGATACATTAAACAAGATGGACTTAATATTTATAGGACCTTCCATCCAAAAACAACAGAATACACTTTCTTCTCAAGTGCTCATGAAACATTGTCCAGGATAGATCATATCTTTGGTCACAAATCAAGCCTTGATAAATTTAAGAAAATTCAAATCATATCAAGTTTCTTTTCTCACCACATTGCTATGAGACTAAATATCAATTACTAGAAAAAATTTGTAAAAAAAAATACAAACACACGGAGTCTATACAATACCGTACTTAATAACGAAGGGATCACTGAAGAAATCAAAGAGAGAGTGGCATGGACATATATACACCACCAAATGTAAAATAGCTAACTAGTGGGAAGCAGCCACATTGCACAGGGAGATCAACTTGGTGCTTTGTGGCCACCTAGAGAGGTGGGATAGGGAGGGTAGAAGGGAGGCCCAAGAGGGAGGATCTATGGGGATATATGTATATGTATAACTGATTCACTTTGTTGTAAATCAGAAACTAACACACCATTGTAAAGCAATTATACTACAATAAAATGTTTAAATAAATAAATAAAACTCTCCTTACGGGCCCATAACCTTACAAATAAATTTCTAAAGTACATGTAGATACCATATATCCATTCATTGTAATAGACAAAATTACAACATAACATATAATTAATTTTTATAAAAAGGTTATTTAATAACAATAGCTATGTGGCTTACATATAGGTTAATATACTTTAGCATTAACCCTCTTCCTAAGAAAACTCCTCTGACTCAGGGTCACTGCACTAACAGATTGCACCCTGAATTCTAAGCCGGCAATGCCATTATCATTTTCTTGGCCCTCTAGAATTAAGACAGGTAGTGTGTGTTTAGTCAGATGCTGGTAGATACTTGAGCTAAATGCATGCTGGGTTGAAACTAGAGTTGACCACCATCTTGGTAGAGGAGGCTGTGGAAACCCTGAAGCAGTACTGGCACGTTGAGTTTCTGAGTGAGTAGGTGAGCTCTGGGGTGACGGTGCTCTTTGGCAGATACAGAGGTCGCTAGGCCATCTTACCTCCTCTGACCTTATGCCTGACTGCTCCTCTTTTCCAGGTGTCGGTCTATCTTTACTAAACTCTTTTACTGCCATTAATTGGAGTAGGTTTCTCTTTTTGGTGACCAGCCATGGGCTCAAAAATGTAAATTACAGAATGAAGTTGATCTTAATAATGACCTTAGGCCAAATATGTATGATAATTTATATTATTATGCCATAATACTTATTATCTTAAGGTGATATGCAATTTAATTCCCTGCTCATCCAAATTGTGTAAATTATGTAGTTTCAAAGAATTTGATAAGTTTTAGCACTCCATCCTCAGCTGTGTCCTCCAGAGATTCAGTTTTGAATGCAGTTCTATATGCAGTTTTATATTCTGGCTCGTGTATGCAGTTTGAATGCAGTTTTATTTTCTGGCTCTTGTATCTTCTCACACCACATGTCAAAGGAAACTATTGGATGTGGCTATTTCACATTTATCTTCATCTCTTGTAAACATTAAAAAAAATAAAAATAGTAATCTTTGTCAATTTGTTCTAATTTATAATTAGACAATAATTAAGAAAACTCAGACAGGATGTTCTGGGGCAAAAGAAGAGAAAAAGTGATGTTTACTTTAGCTAACAAATTGGATTTATTTATGTTCATCATTTTATTCAATTTATTCTTATCATAAATTATTTCATTCAATGTGAACTTTCTCTTTCACTAATTCTAAATTTTAAATAAATCTTTCACTGATTCTTGAGCTTGCTTTATCTAAAACCTGTTGGTTTGCTGTCATCAACAAAATTTCAAAAGTTACCCTGCACAATATCTCTGCTGCAACAGAACAAAACGACTGAGAGCATCCTACCTCCTCAGAGGCCTTTGTAATGAGCTCCACATTTTAGATGAATTAAGCAGATATTCAAACTGGAGGAAACAGCATATTTCTAATACACACAGTAGCTGTGATTTGTTCATCTTTTTAGCAAAATACTGCTCATTGTTACATAGCAAACACAAAGCTCTGAGGATTGAAGCCTTGGACATTTTGATTTGGGAGGAGAGACCAGAGGCTTAGAAACTTCTCTGAGGCCAGGGGGATTTCAGGAGTTTATGCAAGAGTCATATATTTACGTACAAAGAGAGAAACCACAAAGATGACAAAGAGCTGAGGGATGTGAGAAGATTATTCTGGCTTGACTCAAAAACATGAAGCCAGGATACTAAGGTTGTGTAAAGCTCTCACTCCTGAATTGGGGCAGTACATTCAATTGTACAGGCATGGCATGGCAACCAAGAATCCAAGTGCATGTTAAAAAGAAAACGAAATCAGACCCAGAGAGTTGTTGGCCAAAACACAGCATGATCTACAAGTGTGAAAGCTGATCAGGGGTTTTCTGGTTAGCCATGGAAATTTCCTTTTCAGTTGAAATAGTGTATGCAAAAGCCAAGAGACATGAAACATAAGGCAGAGCTCAGGGTGTCAGTGAGACTCTGTTTGGAGAGCAGATTTGTTGAGCGGAGTTTGGAGAAATGAAGTCAGATATAAATTCACTCATCAGATTGTAAATGGTCTTACCTTCTATGCTTATTTTGACTTCATATCAAACGTTATTGGATATGATTGAAAGTTTTGTTTTAATTGAAATAAAGTTGATGTACATAGTGGGAAGCAGCTGCATAGCACAGGGAGATCAGTTCGGTGCTTTGTGACCGCCTGGAGGGGTGGAATAGTGAGGGTGGGAGGGAGGGAGACGCAAGAGGGAAGAGATATGGGAACACATGTATATGTATAACTGATTCACTTTGTTATAAAGCAGAAACTAACACACCATTGTAAAGCAATTATACTCCAATAGAAATGTAAAAATAATAAAAATAAAAAAATAAGAAAATAAAGTTGATGTACAATATTATGTTAGCGTCAGATATACTACATAGTGAATTAACATTTGCATACCTTATGAAACGATTGTCATGATAAGTCTAGTAACCATCTGTTCTCATACAAACTTATTACAACATTATTGACCACATTCGTTATGCTGTATATTGCATCCCCATGGCTAGGGGTTTGTACCTCAATCCCCTTCACCTATCTCACCTTCACCCCAACCCACCACTGAAAGTTTTTCAGTGTGATAGTGGAGCATAATTAGTTTTCCCAAATAGAAGATTCTTTAAACTAGGAAGGGTGTGGATAATAAGGCCAGTTGTAAGGCTGCTGCTGTAACAGGATGAGTAGAAAATGAAGAGGATCTGAATTTTAAGAAAAAATGGAGGAGGTAAGAGTTAAAAAAGGTAGAACAAATGCAACTTGAATATCCTAAACTGGCTATTTGGGAGGAAGGAAGCCATAGATACCAGAACATAAGAGCAAAAGCCACTTGGGTTCAAAAACTGTCCTCAGAACTTATAAGCTTTGTGACCTTGTTTTTTCTCTGTACTTCAGCTTTCTAATCTGTAAAATTTTGTAATAATAATTTCAGAACTATCTTATATTGCAAGGACAAATCAAATCAAAATTTGTAAATCACTTAGAATACTTCCTACATTAATACATGTTAGCATAGGTGTTTCTATGAAAGATAATAAATGCTGTCTTACGTGGAAGATAGAGAGGTATGAAAACTGCCACAAATGAAAATGGAGAATACAAATATCTTTTTAAAAAGTGTGTATTTGATGCACCTCCATTTATACCCAGTGCCTTTGTCTGTATGTATGTCATTACCACTCTCGTTGAAGTAGACTGGAAAACTTACAGTTGATTTGATTCATCTCTCTTCTTCTACCCTTGCTAAAATAGTTACTAAGATTTCATATTTCTGAAAACAGACAAATCACCCTCATCAGTCACTGTTTTACGTGGCACTTCCATTGCTCAGTCCAAGTTGTCCTCGGGATGTGCCCAGGTTAATAGCATAGTTCTGAGCTGCTTTGCTTACCTATCACAACTGCCCATTATGAGACTTAATGTACTTTCACTATGTCACCTTTCACTATGTCACCCCTCTGCCTAAACTGTTCAGTGTAATCTATTCTTTCTGTAATGCCTTCATCCCTCTATTTTTCCTTCCCCCATCCTTTTGCTCATCCCACTCTTGCCTGTGGGTTCTTTGTTGCCTTGTAATCACACTGTGCCATCCTGCTTCTGAGCCCATGCTTTTCTGCTTGCCTGGAATGCAGGCAAGTAACTCCTTATCCATGTAAAATATCCACATTCTATTTCATGTTGCTATATTTTGAAGACAGTATTTGAAGGAAACATAAAAATCTGATATCATCTATGACTCAGAAAATGTATTATTAAATCTTCCAGCAGAAATTTAATTAAGTTTACTGAAATGGCAGACATATTTAGAAATGTTTACTCATTAAAACTAGGGAATCATTAATGATACATGTGTACAAAAGAAAAAGAAAAATATAAGAAACAACAGGGCTTCCCTGGTGGCACAGTGTTTGAGAGTTCGCCTGCCAATGCAGGGGACACGAGTACATGCCCCGGTCCGGGAAGATCCCACATGCTGCGGAGCGGCTGGGCCCGTGAGCCATGGCCACTGAGCCTGCGTGTCCGGAGCCTGTGCTCCGCAACGGGAGAGGCCACAACAGTGAGAGGCCCGCGTACCGCAAAAAAGAAAAAAGAAACAACAGTAGGTATTCAAGGAAAGAAAAGGTTTAATGCATGATTATATTTGTCTTGTTTACATTGCTCATTTCAATTCAAGCAACTTGACCCATTCTACTGTTTCTCTCCCCTACAATAAGTCATCCTACAGTTCTACAAAGTAAAGGAAATGCTAAAGCCACAGAACAAAGCATTGCCTTATTTTATTTTTGGCTGCATTACGTCTTTGTTGCTGTCATTTCTCTAGGAAATCATTCATATTGTACGTTGGAAAACAGGCCCTGAGAAGACAAAATATAATATTCATGAGAAATATAATGGACCTAGTGTTTGTGGCCACATACTCCAAGTTTAAGAGTGGTGCGCTATCCAATCCAGTTACACTAGGAGGAACCAGAGACTGGAAGGAACTAAAGGCTGTAGGCAGAGCCAAGCCCCAGTCAGGGATAGGCTTTTCCCTTTACTCACTGACTCATTCACTCATTACACCTGTGACAACTAATAACTTAGCACTTGGTTTCCATAAAGTGCTGAGTATAAGAGAAAAAAGTGAATAACAGGAACTCAGAGTAGAATGGCAGAAACAGAGCAGATAGGGAAGCAGGACATTATACAACTACGTGGTATATAGTATAGGAAAGAAGACAACGATCCTGGAAGCAGTACATTTTTCCTGGGAAATCAGGAAAGATCTCTCAAAGAGACCAGGTGGTGAAAACCTGGACTATATAGTATAGAAAATGAACTAACTCAAGAAGCTTTTAATCAAGTGAGTGCCACAAGCAGATTTCATGAAAAAAAAAAAAAGAAAAACAAAAAAAGGGAAAAAATAACTTTGGCTGCTCTGTGGAAAGTGAGTTGAGGAGAGACAGGCAAGTGATTCTGTCCCAAGAGACCTGTGACAGGTAATTTCCTTCCTTTGTGACGAACAGGACTACCAGGATAGAATGCATGGAAATATATTCTATTCAGAAATTAAGTTTTGTATATTGAATGCATGAAATCATTTTTGTTACATGTGAGTCTTTCCAGCACTATGTGAACAGGAAAAAGATTCAACACCACTGAATTCTGGCGAAGATTCTCTCAGCCATGTGTCTCACAAATAAGCTGAAATAGTACTATTTCAGCTGACCCCTCTGGCAACTGTGGGCTTCCCAGTATCCTGACCCTGATCACAGATCCGTTGTGCTGTGGAGAAGGTGGCTCTGGAAAGAAGGAAAAAACTCTACTTCCTTAGCCTCCTGGGGATGAATATTAAGGGTAGGGACAAGAGGAGTTCTTGCAGTCATCTCTGATGGCACATTGACTCTGGTTGGATTGTTGAGATCCACTTTGGTAAAGACAGAAGGCAATGGGATGAAAGACCTGGTCTCATAAACAACATGGGGTCACCGCAGGGGTATGGTGGCCTTGGAAAGATAGCAAGAGGTTGGAGAAAGATTCTCAAAGAGGCTGATGTATGTACACCGTACCTAATACAATTTTCTTTCAATGGAATAGTATTCTTTTAGCCAAATGTCCTGTATTTCTATCATAAAGTGGCCTCTTCTTTTTAAATTTGGGGTTTTATTTTCTTGCAATTCAGTCAATAGTTTGGCTTTTGCCTGTTCTTATTTATAACCCTTCCTCCCTTTTCTAGTTGTGAGCAGATTTTCCCTTTTTATGGGCTTCTGGAAATTCCCTCTGGATGACTTCTTACATTTAATTATTTTTGATTTGCAGCTCTGCTGTTTAGTGTTTATATTCCTTCTTGTTTAGAGTCATACCTGCTGCAGTTTGGTACTTTATTAGCTGTTTATTTTTAAGTGATAAAGTCTCTGAATTAGAAATAAAAATTTAAAACAAAAAGAATGAAATACCTCTCTTCCTTTTTGTCTTTCAGTACTCCTAGTAGTCCTCTCAGCACAGATGAATTAGCGTGGCAAAATATTTTCTTTACAGGAATTACAACTTCGGAATGCTCTAGGTGCTCTATCCTAGTCTACTAATATTTTCCAAGTCTCTTTCCAATGCCTCTTTAATTTGCTTGCACTTTGACATTACCAGACAGGAGAGAAAGTTGTCTCCATTTTATTTAGAAAGAGATTAGACAATGTGCAACATAAGCAAATATGTTCACAGTTTTCTTCAGAAACTTATAGTATATTATTGTAACTGCACCATGGAAGTATAAAATCTGAATTTAAAATACTTTTTGCTAAATGGATGTCAACTCTGGTTAAGGGTTTTTAAATTAAAATTTATGAAACCCTGGTATCTGGTGGTCAGAAAATTGAGCTTTTCTGTATATGCGTATGTGTGTGCATGTATGCATGTGTTTGCCTGTGTGTGTTGACTGTACCCAAAAATGTGCATAATATTTCCAAAATGTAAATAAATCCATTTATAATTTATCCAAAATAGAAAAATGTTTGCCAACATATTAGAAGTATAAAAATCTACTGTACAAATTCTAATATAAAATCCACTAACTTCTTTTGTTAAATTTTAGTTGTTTGTTAATGCAATATACCTTCTATCACTTTAGATTAATAGACTACTATCACTTAATTAATATTCCAGTGATACTTCTAACAATTTAACTAAGTAAAAGGGCAAATACGAACCATTTATTTCCTTACTAGAATTTTCAGGCTTTAGCTTCTAATGTTTATATTTTTATGTACCACTAGTTGTATATTGTGTTATCTCCTTAGAAAGGTTGTTTCCTTTCTGGATTCATGATTAATCTTTGGAGTACACATGCATCACAAAGGAGTCTGACTAATGAATGGCATAATGACAGTGGCACTAGCACATTTTGGCAAGTCAGTAAGGCAGTCTTCCAGCAAAGCTATTAATGTCAGAACTAATATAGTTCTAAGAGAATATTTTTAATTATTAGAATGTTTATCCATTTAAAATATTTCTGTCTCTCTCTAGCATCCTTTCCACAAAGTGGGAATCTGGGGTCCTGGATAAATTGAAATTTAGGGAGCCTGGCCAAGACAAGTGGGCTGGAGTAGCCAGTGCTGCAGAAACAAAGGGAGAAAGAAAAAAGAAAAAAAAAAAGAAAAAAAGAATGCCATTTACAGCAACATGGATGGACCTAGAGATTGTCATATTGAGTGAAATAACTCAGACACAGAAAGACAAATATCATGTGATGTCACTTATATGTGGAATCTAAAGAAAGGTACAAATGAACTTATTTACAAAACAGAAGTAGAGTCACGGATGTAGAACACAAACTTATGGTTACCAGGGGATAAGAAGGTGAGGGATAAATTGGGAGATTGACATATACACACACTATACACTATACATACATATACACACTATATATAAAATACGTAACTAATAAGAACCTGCACAGGGAACTCTACTCAATACTCTGTAATGGTCTACATGGGAAAAGAATCAAAAAAAAAAAAAAAAGACTTGGGGTGACTCACAAACTGGAGAACACTTATATCACAGAAGTCCACTCACTGGAGTGAAGGTTCTGAGCCCCATTTCAGGCTTCTGAACCTGGGGGTCCGGCAACGGGAGGAGGAATTCCTAGAGAATCAGACTCTGAAGTCTAGTGGGATTTGATTGCAAGACTTCAACAGGACTGGAGAAAACAGAAACTCCACTCTTGGAGGGCACACACAAAGTAGTGTGTGCATCGGGACCCAGGGGAAGGAGCAGTGACCACAGGGGAGACTGAACCAGACCTACCTGCTAGTTTTGGAGGGTCTCCTGCAGAGGTGGGGCATGGCTGTGGTTCACCATGAGGACAAGGACACTGGCAGCAGAAGTTCTGGGATGTACTCCTTGGTGTGAGCCCTCCCAGAATCCGCCATTAGCCCCACCAAAGAGCCCAGGTAGGTTCCAGTGTTGGGTCGCCTCAGGCCAAACAACCACCAGGGAGGGAACTCAGCCCCACCCAACAGCAGACAGATTAAAGTTTTACTGAGCTCTGCCCACCAGTCCCTCCCATCAGGAAGCTGGCACAAGCCTCTTAGATAGCCTCATACACCAGAGGGCAGACAGCAGAAGCAAGAAGAACTACAATCCTGTAGCCTGTGGAACAAAAGCCACATTCACAGAAAGATAGACAAAATGTAAAGGCAGAGGACTATTTACCAGAAGAAAGAACAAGATAAAACCCCAGAAAAACAATGAAATGAAGTGGAGATAGGCAACCTTCCAGAAAAGAATTCAGAATAATGATAGTGAAAATGAACAAAATATTTTACAATTCGTTTGGAAACACAAAAGACCCCAAATATCCGAAGCTTGAGGAAAAAAATGGAGCTGGAGGAATCAGGCTCCCTGACTTCATATTATATTACAAAGCTACAGTAATCAAGACAATATGGTACTGGCACAAAAACAGAAATACAGATCAATGGAACAGGATAGAAAGCCCAGAGATAAACCCAAACACCTATGGTCAACTAATCTATGACAAAGGAGGCAAGAATATACAATGGAGAAAAGGCAGTCTCTCCAATAAGTTCTTCTGGGAAAACTGGACAGCTGTATGTAAAAGAATGAAATTAGAACACTCCCTAACACCATACACAAAAATAAACTCAAAATGGATTAGAGACCTAAATGTAAGATCAGACACTAAAATTCTTAGAGGAAAACATAGGAAGAATACTCTTTGACATAAATCACAACAAGATCTTTTTTGGCCCACCTCCTAGAGTAATGAAAATAAAAACAAATTAAACAAATGGGCCCTAATGAAACTTAGAAGCTTTTGTAGAGCAAAGGAAACTATAAACAAGATGAAAAGAAAACTCTCAGAATGGGAGAAAGTATTTGCAAAAGAAGTAACTGACACAGGATTAATATCCAAAATATACAAGCAGCTCAATACCAAAAAACAAACAGCCCAATCAGAAAATGAGCAGAAAACCTAAGTAGACATTTTTCCAAAGAAGACATACAGATGAGCAAGAAGTTCATGAAAAGCTGCTCAATATCACTAATTATTAGAAAAATGCAATTAAAATTACATTAAGGTATCACATCACACTGGTTAGAAAGGGCATCATCAGAAAATCTACAAACAACAAATGCTGGAGAGGGTGTGGAGAAAAGGGAACCCTCTTGCACTGTTGGTGGGAATGTAAATTAATACAGCCACTACGGAGAACAGTATGGAGGTTCCTTAAAAAACTAAAAATAGAATTACCATATGACTCAACAATCCCACTACTCAGCATATACCCAGAGAAAACCATAATTCAAAAATTCACATGTACCTCAATGTTCATTGCAATTCTATTTACAACTGCCAGGTCATGGAAGCAACCTAAATGCCCACTGACAGACGAATGGGTAAAGAGGATATGGTACGCATATACAATAGAATGCTCAGCCATAAAAAGGAACGAAACTGGGTCATTTGTAGAGACGTGGATGGACCTAGAGACTGTCATACAGAGTGAAGTAAGTCAGAAAGAGAAAAATATCATATGTTAACGCATATATGTGGAATCTAGAAAAATGGTACAGATGAACCGGTGTGCAGGGCAAAAATAGAGGCACAGATGTAGAGAACAGAGCTATTGACACCAAGGGGGGAAAGCAGGGGGTAGAGTGATGGTGGTGGTGAATAAATTAGGAGATTGGGATTGATATATACACTAATATGTATGAAATAGGTAACTAATAAGAACCTGCTGCATAAAAATATATAATTTAAAAAAGAAAGTGTATACATAAGTGATTCACTTTGCTCTACACCTGAAATAAACACAACATAAAAAACAAATCAACTGTAGTCCAAGAAAAATTTTAAAAATCACACATTACATGCTAAAGAAAAACGCAAAGAAAAGAATCCAGACATGAGGCATTAGAAATGGAGTGTGAACACATTTGATGCTGGGAGGGTAGGTGGCAGCCTAGAGACATCCCTTCACTTAGTGGACTTGCTGGAAATGCTGGGTGGGGCAAAACAGGTAAGGCATTGAGTGTGCATAGGAGTAGTATTTTACACTTTCATATTTCTGAGGAATTACTACATAAAGAAGGAGAGGAGAAAGGAAAAGAGAAGGGGAGGAGGAACTAGAGGAGATGGAGAAGGGGACGAATGCCTTTAGATGACAGTATGAGACACTGAAACTGAAGAGGAACAAAGTGAATCTACATTGAGCATGTAGTATATGCCAAGCATAATAACACCTGTTTCAAACGTTTTCTCCCACTGAAATACATGCCAAGCAAATACATTTTTCAGACTAGATACCTGTGAAAAATGTCATGGTGTTTTACCAATAGAAGGTAATATCTAGCTACCTAGTTTTACCTCACAAACCTATACTTCACAGTACATATTGGAAGAAATTTTTCTCATAGATAACAAAGGCAAAGTCCTGTAACTCCAAACATTTATGCTTTTAACTGCTCTGTGATTGATGACAGAAATCCTTACTGTGTGGTATGTGTATATTTCTGGCATTCAAATCAAGATGTGAATGCTTCAAGTCATAAGATTACAAGGACTATTAAAACCAGGCCATTTTAATCAACATAGTGCAATAAAATGTGTAGTATTACTAGAAATGAAGTCACTGGAAAGGTGAAACATTTTTAAAAAGATAGTCACTTTTTATTACATGTAAATGTACACATTTTGTTGTAATTATGCATAATACACGGTGGAGCTACTTTTATAAAGGACATAAACTTTATCAACAAATTGAATACAAAAACCAATGGAAAATTTTGAACGTAAAATTTTTTTATTACGTTTCTTTCTGTTCACCATTTGTCTTGTATAAGGGTGTCCTGGTTGGGTTGATAAACTCTATCACCACTCTGCTTAAAGGTCCAAGAATTTAATCATGATAAAGATAGGAATTACTCTTAAGTTTCTTAAATGTTACCTGGAAGAGTGTGCAAGATGCCGAGTGTGCGTGGAGGAACACTTAACTCTACCCAGGGAGTTGCTTGAAGGATGGACAGCTGGATTTGAGGCTTACCAGTGGTGTGGGGAGGCACTGGGTGGTAACACCAATGACAGCCACGGAAAAGTGAGGCAGAAATGCACACAGATCCGTATAGTTGGCACATAGCAGAGACAGACCAAAAGGCAGGAAATGATAAGGGGCTCTGCTTTCGACATGGTTCTGGGAACTCCGTTTTTACATTTTGTGTAAGTACTGAAAATTAAAGAATAAAAACCCAGGTTCTTCAAAGTTCTATTATTTTTCTATGAAACAGCATTTTTTTCTATTATCATCCTTTTCCAATTAAAGCATTCAAATAACTGCCATCACATAATGGAAAAGGCACTCTCCTGAGCTAAAAAATAAATTAAACTTTAGATCATATAGAAATAGATATAATAATAGCAAATAATTCCTGAGGGTTTACTATGTGCTGGACAAATAGTAAACTCTGCAAATCATTTTACCAGCATTAGCTTGTTACTTCTCCTCATAACACTTTGGGGTTTACTCTCCAATTACAAAGAAGCACAGATTAAGTATTTGAAGCATGATTCCAAAACCTGCATATTTCTCATGAGCGCATGCTATCTGTGCGTTTCCTCCACTATGCTTACATTTTGCAAAAGAATGTTTAAGCAGATGGTTTGGTTTATCTTTAAATATTATTTTTGACTTTTAAAAATAGAATTATAATAAAAGAGACCAAAGGATCTCATCTTATTGTGGCATAATGAAACAAGAAGCATAGTAAGTGATTTCAGTTCAATCCTAATGAATGAAACAGTAAACATAGTAAGTGATTTCAGTTCTAAAGAACATTCTGTGTCTAAATATAGTCATAGCCAATGCAAATATAGTAAAAAGAGGCCACCACCTTAGTGCTCCTGTCGGGGGAGCAGACACGCCTCTGGGGCTGGTGAGTGCCGGTCAGCACCGATCCTCTGTGCGGGAATCTCCCCGCTTTGCCCTCCGCACCCCTGTGTGGCTGCGCTCTCCTCCGCGGCTCCGAAGCTCCCCTGCTCCGCCACCCGCGGTCTCCGCCCGCGAAGGGGCTTCTAGTGTGTGGAAACATTTCCTCCTTCACAGCTCCCTCCCACTGGTACAGGTCCCGTCCCTATTCTTTTGTCTCTGTTTTTTTCTTTTTTTCTTTTGCCCTACCCAGGTACATGGGGAGTTTCTTGCCTTTTGGGAAGTCTGAGGTCTTCCGCCAGCGTTCACTAGGTGTTCTGTAGGAGTTGTTCCGCGTGTAGATGTATTTCTGGTGTATCTGTGGGGAGGAAGGTGATCTCCGCGTCTTACTCTTCCGCCATCTTTCCCTCGACCCCCCTGATTAATGATTGATACATACCTGAGACTATATAAAAAACCAATCCCTATGGATTGTGGGATCAGTAGTCAGTAGTAAAATAATATTTTCAAAAATGACATAGAAAAGGAACAACAACAAAATATGAATCATTATATAAAAGTTTGATCAATTGCCATACATCAAAATTAAGAGCATTTGATCATTAAAAGACACTATTAAGAAAGTAAAAATGTGAGACACTGCAAAGAAAAATAAAATGTTCGCCACACCAGCAGAGCATATATCCCAAATATGGAGAACTCTAAGTGATTTTTGTTAAATCCTCAACAGAAATGCATATATATTGCACTGAACAATATATACAAGCATGTTTATAGCATCAATATTCATGATAGCACCAAAATGTACACCAACACTGGAATAAGTAATTTTTAAAATACCTATATAAAATATGTTGAAAAAGAACAAGCTGCTATTAAATTCAATGCCAAAGATGAATATGGAAAGCACAATGTTAAATGAAATTGAAGGGTGTGTGATAAAGTGTACTGTAGTTGGATTCTTAACAGTAAGTTTCTACCTCTTGACCTAGGTGGGACTTACTTGAGTATGATCACAATATGGTAGTTCATAGAGATTTACCCTTTACCCGTTGCATCATTCAATTAAAACTTTATGTAAATACCACATCTTCTTTATTCATTCATCTGTTGATGGATACTTAGGCTGCTTCCATAATTTATAACTGTAAATGGATTATAACCTAAAAAATTTTGAATCACTATGCGGTACACTTGAAACTAATATAATATTGTAAATCAACTAAACCCCAATTTTAAGAAATGAAACTCTGCCATTTGTTAACAACATGGATAGTCCTAGAAGGTATCATGCTTACTGAAATAAGTCAAGAGAGAGAGACATGAAATAAGTCAATCAGAGGGACACAAATACTCTATGTTATCACTTACAAATGGAATCTAAAACATAAAACAAATGAATATAGCAAAACAGAAACAGACTTACCAGTACAGAGAACAGATTGGTGGTTACCAGTGAGGAGGACCATGGTGGGGAGAGGCAGGATGGGGGTAGGGGATTGAGAGGTACAAATTACCATATAGTAAATGGATAGGCTACAGAAGAGTACTGTACAGCACAGGGAAATATAACCATTATTTTGTCATGACTTTAAATGGAGTATAATCTATAAAAAATTTGAGTCGCTGTTTTGTACACCTGAAACTTATATGATGTTGTAAATCAACTGTACTTTAATAAAGATAGATAAAAGGAGAGGCAGAATGTCACATATTCATAATATAGGATGACATAGGTGAATGTTACATGGGTGTCTTACAATATGAGTATCTCGAAAAGGATTATAATTAAGGTTACTTGCTGGGTAGGTAAACAAATAAATTGGCTAAACAGTGGGTCTACCAAATTTTTCTATAAAGTGTTAGATAATAAATATTTTTGGGTCTTCATGTCTCAGAGTCTTTGTTGCAACTATCAACTCTGCCATGAAAGCAGCCTTAGATTATATGTAAAAAAATGTGTGGTTCTGTTCCAATTAAACTTTATTTATAAAGAGGTGGCAGGCAAGATTTGGCCTATGGGCCACTGTTTCTAATAACTGGATTAGATGATTAGTTAAATAGATGGCTAGAGTGAATGAGACATGCATATCTACACGTTGAAGCATTTATCATCTTTCTAAGTAATGGGCACATAAAAATTATTACCGGAAATCTCCTAATTAAGTTATATTTAAATTACTATATTTTTAATTTTACTTGCTATGCTTCTTGCTATGGTTTATATTTCCACAACTATTTACTCCCTGCTGTATTACTATTTTCGACCTAAAGATATATAGTACACCAGATAACCATATATAAACCTGATCCCTTTCAATAATTTTCACTCACAGAGAAAATTAACAATGTAAAAAACTGAAGTAGACTATTATGCTCTAACATTGTTTTAGTCATTTTTGAGAAACATCTGTTTATTATCAGGATTTGTTTATTTCATTAGGTGATTGCTACAGTTTGTTGTTTCATTAAAGTTTAACTTTATATTTATGTGCTAAAATCATTAAGGATTTCTAATTTAGAATAGACTAATCTACTTCTGGCTTTGTTGGTTTTATGGTGAGATAATCTATATACTTAAGTCTTTCTTCTTTTGTTAATAGCGTAATTAATTGGTCAAACAGATGATTTTACAACACATGCTAAAACCATAAATTTCTTATCTAAATGGTTGCAGGCAAGAATTGGATCCATGTAAAGCTGAACTGACTATTCTAGGGAAGACTATAAAAGTAAGTGTATCTATTGGTTATGTACCAGGAAAACCACTGTCAGAATCAGAGGTTGTCTTTATTGATGGACTTCCAGATCTTCATGAAGAAAACCAGGTATTTCTGTTGATGATGTAAAATATATTCCTTATATCATTTTATGAAAAGGAAAAGTGGGAAAACTTTAGAAGTTTCCTGGTTAGTGGGATTATCTACATGGGTTCAAAAAACTTTTTTTTGCATTATACTAATACATATATCTTCATCCATTCTGCCAAAGTGTACTAAAAGTGTATTGTTCTCATTACTTAGAATTACTCCAGTGTCAAGCTGCTTTCCCATCTTATGGCTAAATGCATGCATTACATTTCATGGTAAAATAGTGTGTGTGCTTTTCTTCACCCCTATGCTAGTGATTTCTCTGGATATATGAGGAGTTGGCTCATATATCCACACATAAAATATGATTCAAGAAATGGAACTGGAACTCCATCCCCCAGTCTCTGCTTCACTAAAGGTTCCCAAGCATAAGAACACTCTCTACAGAGTTCTGAGCTTATGCCAGCCTACTCGCTAAATCTCCATTTAGGTAATTAGCTCATGTTATCATTAACCTGTTAACCTGTATTTTAGGATGAGAGCGTGCATGCTGACTTAAATGGTATTGACTATTTGGTTCCACTTTGTTATTATAGGCCATTACTTTAAAAATTTGACGTTGCTTGTTAAGTGTAACAATAGCTTAATGTACCATAAGTGTACCATTTATGGATATTTTCTCCTACTGTATTTATCATTGTACTCTACATATTTGAACATACTATTTTTATATTTTTGGAAATATAAAATGCTATTATTTTAAATTCTCACAAGTAATATAAATTGGGTATAAATCTACTCACTATTTGATAACTATTATGATTCCATTATAAATAAACTTAAAAAAATCACAACAAATATACATAAAGGACAAAAGTCTCTTGCATAGTTTATGTGACACATATGCCTTGAACTAAATAAGGAAATTATATATCTGTAAGCATATGGAATTTCTTTAGATTCAGCTTTACTCCATTAGCAGTATATTTATTTATCATTAAATAGACCTATGGGCCTTTTTCTATTATATTAATATACTTTATTGACTTTTTCCTAGATAAACCAACCTATAAGCTCAATAAGATTAGAAAATATCTGTTTTGTTTACCTTTCTATCCCCCCAAGGCAAGGATAATTTCTGTTACATAGTAAGTTCTCAATAAACGTCTTTTGAATGAATAGTTCAAAAATGGATTAAAAGAGTCTAAAAATTTACATAAATTTATCTTTAGTCATTTATATTTGGATTGTTCTCATTTCATAACTATTATATACTTCCCAAATAAAAGGTGGGTTTTCATATAGAATTTAATTTTTGTGAGCATACATTAATTAAAAGCATGTTCTTAAGACTCAAGGAGATACACAAGTAACTCTAATACAGATAGGTATTTACTCTAACTGAAATACAAACAAAATACAGCGCCAATATAGGAAAACAGAAAAGGAAGGCTTCTGATCTCCTTAGGGGAGTAAGGGAGTTTGTAGTTAGGTAGAGATCTGAGGGATGATCAAGTGTCCACCAGATACATAATACATAGACTGTCATTGCAGGCAGACAAAACATCACACACACAGGCTTAGTAATGGAAAGGCCTAGGAAAGGGAGAGTGGGAGTAGAAGTAATTTATTACTGGGGAGACATAGATTTTAATGTGAATTGAGATGAAGACTTGATGTTGGAAAATTCATCACGCAGTCTGAGCATAATGGATCCTGAATAAAATACAAAAGAGTATATATTTATAGGTTGGTGCCTGAAGGAACCATTTAAGAAGTTTGAACAAGGAATGACATGTAGTTTTCACTCAGGTAGCAACGGAAGTATAGGATTGAAAAGGTTAGACTATGTCAAGAATTGATAAAGTTAGTCAATAGGAATAATTAAACAAGAAATGATGCTGTGCAATGAGTGAGAGGATGACTTCAGAAGCCATGGTATTTGTGAATAACTATAGATAAAAAGATAGAAAACTTTTCAAATTTTATATTCATTTCAATCTGTACATGAAGGCAGTCCTTCTAACATGGGTTGTTAAAGAACTCTTCAGAACACTTACATTTACTTTTCTTTTGTAGATAAAGTCTAAACTATTTAGACTATGATATTTACAAACATGCTTAAAGTAAAACTAACACAAAGTTTCCAGGATGTGTCTTCCGTATGACTATCATAGGATTTAAAACATGGCAACACAAGTGCTAGATGAAATACTTTTAGTATATCACTGAATATTTGCTATAATTCCTTGTCCTGAATAAATTGAAAATAACCCTTAATTTTCAAAAGTATTTCATAAATATGTACTACTTTAAAAAAATTTAAGCAGTTCAACCAAATTTTGAGCTCAGAGTATCATAAACCACTGAAGATTATCCTCTAGTGTTTTCTATAATAGAATTCAGAAGAAAGAAAATGGAATGAATTGCAACCTTGAATTAGAATGGAAGTCTAAAATCGACAACGTAAATTTTCAAAGTTTTTGAGAAATTTTACTTGTTATTTCTATCATGTTGGCATCATTACACACACATATCACATGCATATCAAATGGCACATTACACCAGAACTCTTGCATTACACTTATACCTCTTATGTTGAGGTCTTATCATATCTAATTACATGGGAATAACGATATTCTCATGCTTATGATTTTCTATGATACTGTATCATATTTACTTAACCAATTTTGTAGGTTTGTATCAGTATGTATACAGTGGGTACAGACTCTGGAATACCTGGAAGTAGGTCATACAGAGTATGCACTGTCATGCAGAGTGATGTAGTTACATTTCTTTCTAGGATGTAAAAGAAAACTATGACTTTAATTAGATGCACTTCAATGACACCACAAAAAAACTGTTCAAGTTTTCTGTTGAGCTTTTCTGAAAAATGTTTTTTGTTTTTTCACAAATTTCTAACACCTGGTTTAAGAAGGAATCTAAAAGCCCTATCTGCTATGGATTCCCATGTGCAGCATATGACATTTTCTTGGCATAAAAAGCAAAAGAGCCACTTAAAATTAGTTCCCTTGTTCAAATTAGTATGTGCCATGCCAAAACTGTGTCTGGCAAAAACCTGTACTCAATTAACACATGGGGAAAGGTAAAGAATGAAAACAAAAGCAAAAGAAGCCTGAGTTTTTTCTCTTACACATTGAGTTTATATACTTTTCTGTTTCTTTACTAGATAGAAGCTTGAAAATTATACACATTTTCACGTTAAATTGATTTATAATTCACTTTTTATAGAGGTGATAAAAAGGCATTATGTATGAATATCCAAAAAGATTACTGTGAAATCACTTGAAAATAGTCAACATTGAGAATTGCTAAAAAATGATGAATGTGTGACTCTGAACACAATTAGAGTTTGTGAAATCAACCATACCATTGTTCAGATGTTTGAACATACGTTTGAAAGCCCAAAGCATAGCCATATAGAATCGTTCCCTATTGTAGAGCAATGTTCCCTTCATTTTAACCCATCTGTATTATTAAAAAAAGATGTAATCCACATATATCAGGTTAATTTACATTTAGATCATTTGAAATGCTGTCTTTTAAAATGCCTTCTGACGTTTCAGTATTTATATATTTTAAGGCATTAACATATCACACTAATGCTTCATACATCTCTAAATTAGAGTGTTATGTTTCTGCTTTTTAACTCAAAGCCAGAAACTCTGGTGGTAACTGTGACCCTTGTGTAAATGCTATTTACTCTATTCCTATACAGGTTTTTAATCACATTCAATCATTATAATCATTTATATTAATTTACAAATATAATACGTATCCAGTCTTGTTCATATCATGCTGATCCATTTCTTATTCTGATCCTTCATGTTCCACATCACTATTCACATTGCTTTGAAATTACATATTTGCCAAAATCTCTGCTAGTGAACATTTTTTCATCTATCCTTAAAGTAGAGTCTTGGACAGTTTTGCTCTTACTTACCATTCCAAATTTAACCTTCCAAAATTATATGACATTTTCAAACTTTAGAAAAGATTCCTTTCTATTCAAACACACTCTGCAAAACACATGTCACAAGTATAGTTCTGTACATAGTTGTGATGGAGTAAATAAAGTAAGTCACTTTCACTTTAGGGAAGAAAATAATACTCTCACTAATTGTCAAGTCCCTCTCACTCTGGTCATTTCTTGTCTATAACTATCAATTTTACACTGATTAGACCATCTAAACTTTAAAATGGTCCTTAGCTGTCTCTAGAGATTTACACCTTTCATGTGCTTTATATGATCTTTTTCATGATCTTTATGCAGTGCATTGATTTAAGCATAGATTAAATGAGTCCAAGGACAAAGTCCTATGACCTCTCAATAACACTCTCTCTAGACTTAACTTTAGATTGCCTGACAATGCCTTTGAGCAAATTGTTCAACCAGCTGTAGATACAAAATATTACCAGTGCATTCACATATATCTGCAAACATAAGAGTTGCCGGATAAAATAAAAGTTTCCCAGTGAGGTTTAAATTTCAGAAAAATAATGAATAATTTTTAGTATAAGTATGTCCCCAATATTGCATGGGGCATACTAGTCCCAAAAATATTTTGTTTATCTGAAATTCAACTTTAAATGCATTTTATTGGATAACTGTGGCAACACTGCAGTCATCAAGGGGATTATGCCCTAAAAACATAGCTTATTAGAGTGGCAAGAAATTTTACAAATAGTTTAGTTCAGGGGTCGGCAAACTTTTTCTATAAAGGGCCAGACAATAAATATTTTATGCTTCCTGGGCCACATAGGGTCTCTTTCATGTATTCTTCCCTTCTTGTTTTTTTTTTAAACAACTTTTCAAAGATGTAAAAAATCACTCATAGCTTATAAGTTGTACAGAAGTACGCTGTGGACTGGATTTGACCCCGTGCCATGCTCTGCCAACTCCTGGTTCAGGTCATCACCTCTAATTTTACACGAGCTTCAAATGCTTCGTTAAAAGCAAGAACTGGTGTTTGCATCATCTTTCCTTGATCTGCTTACAACCGTCAGTCAGCACGAATTGTTAAGGAAGGGTCTATATTCTCACAAAGCATCTGGCTGAAAATGTTTCTGGTGTTTGTCCAAATATGGAAATCTTCTGAAATTCATACATTCTCCCTTTTGGTACAAGGTTTGCTTATCTCCAGTCTTCTGTCTCCCTGACTTCTATTCACCCAAAAAAGTTGGCGCTTGACTAATTAATTATGAACCTGACTAACTAGTTATGAACTTGACTCTTAACTAAAGGTAATTGAAAAAGTACTAGATTCTAGTCCAGATGGATAACTTCATATAAATCATTAATAACTTTCCCAAACATAATATAAGCATTCATCATTTTTTAAAATGTTTATTAGGCATTCCCTACGTACCAATATACGAGTTTACAAATGTAAAAATAAAGATAAAATATTGTGTACTCAGGACCCCTTTCTTTCCACCACTCCCATTTGGTCTGTACTAGTTTGATCTCTTAGCCTCTGAATTCTTAGATCTGTATTCAAACTTAGATACCTATCTAAGGCTGACATCACAACCTTCCCAACTTTCTTTGAGTGGTTATCCTACCTACTTTTGATTTTGCGTACATATTCTGCTTCAGGTAGATCTTTTTCCTTCCTTCAACGTCTTCCCAAGAAATGTGATTTAAGCAGAAGAGAGCTATGTAGGCACACCAAGCTCAGTGACTATGTTTGCTAAATGAACGCGGGCAACAACAGATGTTTTAAAACTTTTGTAAGATTTATTATTGTTGTTAGCATTGATTTTGGTGTTATTGTTTTTCTTCTTGTTAAGCCTACAGGTGTAAACTCCTCTAAACTAATGAGTAGCTCTTGTTGTATTACCAATAAATTGAACTTAAAGTTCTATTTACAGTTCTTCTCTACCCACTTCAGTTTTAGATATGTTCCTCCACAAGAAGAATTAGAATCAAAACAAGCATCATGCTTCCCTAGTGATCTCTTAGTACTATGTTAAGTAGTAATTTATCCAATCCTAAGGATAGATAGAAAGATAGCTTTAATTATAAATATATGTATGGGTATATACATATATACATGTGCATTTTTAACATATGCATAACAGATTTAAATTCTTCCTGTTTAAAATATTAGCAGTTGGTCACATTTACTTTAAATTTTTATCTTCTGGAAATTATTTTTCTGTTTGTTCCAATTTTTTTCTTTTCATTCTTGATTATATATCTTGTCATCTATCTTCCATACATGACTTTAAAAATCCAAGCTCATCATTTAATTATTTGGATAGTCCTGCTGTGTAATTATGTACATTCAGATTTTCTCTTTAGATAAGATTACTTGCAATTGCACAGTAGCAATTTAACTCTTACTAATTTTTTAAAATTTACCTTGGGCTGTATTATTTTTAAGAGGATTAAACAATATCATGTCTATTTGATAGTATGTACATATATTATAAATTTTAAAAGGTTATATATATATATGTACATATGTAAATTAGATTAATTTTCTTTAGCAAGACTTCAGCTAAGGAGAAGAGAAGGTGCACAGGAATCAAAAGAAGCCTCCATCAGCTGAGGGACTGAGACACAGAAGCCTGAGGGTAGGTGAGGTCTTCCCCATTGGAGCTGTGGGGTCATGTCAGGGGCAGCAAGAAGTGACATGGCATTTATTACCAGTGAGAAAGTTATTTTCCTATCAATTGTCTTTTGAGCCTTCAGATTACCTAAAAGCTCAATTTGGTGCTGGTATATCTTTAGCATGTCTATATTTGCCAATTGTTTTTTCTCAGATATGGAACCTTGGGGGAAGATAAAAGGTCAATCTAGATATGAATCATTGGTATCATTTTATAGATACTGTTGTGGACTGAATTGTCTCCCTGCAAAATTCATGTGTTGAATTCCCAAGCCTTAGTACTTCACATGTGACTGTATTTGGAGATCTGGCCTCTAAAGAAGTAATTAAGCATAATGTTCTCCAGATCATCCATGTTGTCACAAATGGTAGGACTTCCTTCTTTTGTAAAGCTGAATAATATTTATATGTAATATATATATATGACTGAAAATGTATGTATACATATATAGGTATGTATGTGTGTATATATATATATTTTTTTCTTTATCCATTTATCTGTTAACACTTAGGTTGTTTCCATATCTTGGCTACTATGAATTATGTTATATTGAACATGCAAGGGAAGATAACTCTTTGAGATAGCTATTTTACTAACTTTGGACATACCCAGAATTGGAATTGTTGGATTATATGGTAGTTCTATTTTTAATTTTTTGAGGAGCTACCAAACTGTTTTACATAGTGACTGCACCAATCTACATCCCCACCAAGAGTGCACAAGGGCTACTTTTTCTCCATATCCTCACCAAAACTTGTTATCTTTTGATGTTTTGCTAACAGCCATCCTAACAGGTTTGAGGTGAGATCTCATTGTGGTTTTGATTTGTATTTCCTTGGTGATTAGTGACATTGAGCCTTTTTCATATACCTATTGACCAGTTGTATGTCTTCTTTGTACAGTATAGTGACTGTAGTATTGTATTCTTAAAATTTACTGAAAGAGTAGATCTCAAGTGCTCTTACCACACAAAAAATGTAACTATGTTAAGTGGTGGATATGTTAATTCATTTGATTGTGGTAATCATTTCTTAAAGTGAACATATATCAAAACATCACATTGCACATATTAAATCCACACAATTTTTATTTGTCAACCATACCTCAGCAAAGTTGGAAAAAATTTTTGATTAAAGAGAGGATTAAGTTAAAAGAAGATCATTAGGGTGTGTCCTAATCCAATCTGACTGGGGTCCTCACAAAAAGGGAAAATTTAGACACAAAGGAGGCACATGTTAGCACACAGGGTCTACTTGAGGACACAGTGATAAGACAGCAGTCTGCAAGCCAGTGAGAGAAGCCTTAGAAGAAACCAAACCTACCCATACCTTGAGATGGATTTCCTCCCCAAACTGTGATAAAATACACTTTTGTCATTTAAACCACTCAGGTCTGTGGTATTTATTATGGCAGCCCTAGCAAATTAATATAACTTTCATCCAATTTTGAAAATGTTAATATATCCATTTACCATAGTGTTTTAAGTCTACCTTTTAAAAAATTAGCTTATATAAAAAGGTAAGGAATAAATACAAATAGATAATAGTAGTACTGATCAGCTTGAAATGTAGGATATAGAGGAAATGAGTTGTAATCTTCACAATGGGAACACCAGAATTTACAGTTAGATTAGGAAAAGTGTGATTAAACTGACAAAAGATGAAGGGGTATCAAACAGGCAAGCAGCAAGCTAGAATAAGGAAGTCATCCAGGAAGTCAAAGGAAAGAAATTCAGGACTCAGGACATTTTTATTGGGTAAAGCACGAAGATCAAAAAAATAATGGTTTAGAAAAAAAACATTGGATTTAGCATTAAAAAAAAAAGCCATGACCACAGTTTCAAGAGGTGAACTGAAAAGAAGTTGAGACAGTGGTTTTGCAGAAATGGCAGAACCTGGGCAGTAGCTGAAGGCAGAACGGGGATCTAGGAAAGATTTTAAATTAAGAACAAGAGATGTAGCTCTTAAAAGCAGAAGGGAATGGGCTAATATGGAGAAATTTTTTGTTTATAAAGGAAAACAATGGTACTGGAGAGGTGAGATTCTGAAGAAATATGGAAAAAAGAATAGAATTGAGACTAGCATAGAAAGCCTGGTAGTAGAAAGTGAAACGGAGGTAAAGTATGAATGACATTTAAGATTGCATGTCATTGATCACAAACATATGAATATGCATTATTGGAAGAACTGGGAATTGTATCTACGGTTATGATATGAGGAATTCTGTTTGTGGTTGGATCAATGACAACCGGTGTTTCAGCTTACTCAATTCTCAGGGTCTGTGGGAGAGGAGAGGATTAATGCTAACTACATAATCACAACACACACACAAGAATGATAGAAGATGATGATGGGGTAGACAGAACGATGATGGGGTGGAACATACGGACAAACACTGCTGAGCTGAAAGTCATGTCTTTCAGATAACAAAATGAGCTAGCTGATGAGAAGTCATTTTAATACCCGGCCTCTCCCCAACAGCTCTCCATGACTCACATGTTTCTCAATCAGAGAATGACAGAATAATCTCAAGATCTCCACATGTTTTCATCAGCTGTAAAAAACAATATTTGAAATTTGTCAAAAATCTGACATCTGGGCAAAACCTTGATGAATTCTGCCTGTTTTCTAGAATAGTCCATTTTCTTCCCTTTACCTTCTCACATCTCCCCAAGCTCCATACAGACTCTGTCAGAGGAGGTTGAGATGTTTAAGTAGCGAGTGTGTAAATGCTCCCTATCTTAACCAGACACTATCAGTGACATTAACTGTATTTAATAATAAAACATATGACAGACACCTCCTTGTTTAAGTATCCATTATTTGAGTGCTCTATAATCTGTGTTCCCACATTCAGTGTAGCATAAGACAGTTAGGTTTATCACGGTATAAAAATGTTCACTGTTAACATGACTGCCTACTTATTCTTCCTTCCTGAATACGATTCATGACCAATCAGGATCACATCTTTGGATGCTGTAATTCTTCTCTCTGATTTTCACATAATGTAAAATTAATAAGAAATTGATTTTGAAGTAAAGTTGCAAATACGACAAGTTACAGGAGTCCATAAAGTCACTTATTACATTAAAAGTCATTGTTGGGCTTCCCTGGTGGTGCAGTGGTTGGGAATCTGCCTGCCAATACAGGAGACACGGGTTCGAGCCCTGGTCCGGGAATATTCCACATGTCATGGAGCAACTAAGCCCGTGTGCCACAACTACTGAAGCCTGTGTGCCACAACTATTGAAGCCCATGCACCTAGAGCCTGTGCTCTGCAACAAGAGAGGCCACCACAATAAGAAACCTGCACACTGCAACGAAGAGTAGCCCTTGCTCGCCGCAACTAGAGAAAGCCTGCACGCAGCAACGAAGACCCAATGCAGCCAAAAATTAATTAATTAATTTTTTTAAAAGTCATTGTCCAATGATAATCTGGCAGATTCCAGCCACCTAACAATCGCCTAGAATTAGATAATCAAAAGGTTTATGACAAGAGATGTGCTTCAAATAAAAATTATTTGAATAACAACATATTAAATAGGGTCTTGCGAAAACCGATGAAGTCCACAAATATTCTTGACAAAATTAATGCTGGAACACAGTGTGAAAAATCAAATGTACCTTAAATAGTGTTATGTTGTACTATTAATTTTAAGAAGAATTTTAAGAAGAATTATACCAAATATTAGTATATGGTTATAATCTAAAAACCGTATTTCTGGAATATAAAATAAATTTATCTTTATAAATGTTTAGCATCTTTCAAGAACATAAATTATTAATAAAATATTTTTAGGTTTTTTTCCTTTTTAAAAGTGAGTCTCATCAAGTGAGTTTTTATTTAGGCAGTATGCATGTACCAAATATTCCTTCAAAATAAGAACCTTAGGTTCATGCAGATCAATTTCTCAACAAGTTTCAAGTCCTTGAAATACCTGCCCATAAGGTCCTTTCTCTGAGAAGCAGAGTATAACTTGAGTAACCAATTGGAAAGTTCACCTGCAGGGTCTTGTTACTAACAGTGAAAAGAAAGAAAGTAAGAGAGAGAGAGGAAGAGAGGAAGAATGAAAGAAAAAGAACAAAAGAAAGAGGGAGGGAGGGAGGAAGGAAGGAAGAAATCCTTTTTTAAACTACTGTAAAATGTTAATGCTAACATGAACTTGTTGTGACAAGTTGATCTTCAGTGTTTCCATGTCATGTGGTACTTTCAAATCATCCTAGGGGTTATCAAGATCTTCATGCACCGGGATGATTTAGGAATTGGGTTGACTCTGCAGTTACAGTTAAGAAAAGAGCTTTGTGGACTATATTTCTGCAATCAATTACCATCATTATAAAAAGGGGAATTAATCTTTAAATCTAGATCATTATGTGTCCTGGTTAGTGGAATTAAAAGAGATAGAACTTTACCTGCAAATTTACCATTTCACAGTGGTTCCATATAAATTACTTTCAGTGGCCACAAGAAAGTGCTCAAATTGAAATTTGTCAGGTCGTCATCATCTAACTAAAAAAATGACTAACTGTTTATACCAGGACAGTTTGTAATGTAGTGTGTATTTATAAAATTAACCATGATTATTGAAGATCAAATCATATTACTTGGTAATAATTTAAAAACTGGAAAACACAAAGGAATAACAAAAATATGATCAAACCTCTAAAAACAGACAAACTAAGTTGAATAAAAGTTTGTAGTGAAATAGAATTATGCTAGTATTTTTGGCTCCTATGGAAATGAAATATTTTAAAATGATTTTTAAGCATTCCCACTGTGAATGTTAATTAGAAAAAGGAAGCATGAGCTATGAAAATGGCTTTTAATTTTCTCTTACGTTTTATCATGAAAATTTTCAAAATACAGAAAAGCTGAAGAATTTTAATGCCTATATTACCACCATCTAGATTGGATCATCAACATTGTATCATACATGTCTTATTACACACTTATCCATTCCCTACTTAGTCCATCAGTCCACTTTTGATGCATTTCAGAAGTTGCCTATTGGTACTCTATATGCTAAATACCGCAGCATGCATATCACTAGATTCAATATTTGCTTGCAGAGCTCTTTTTTCTTTTGAGGTAAAAGTCACAGAGATTGAAATACTCAAATCTTAGACATTCCATTAGATGAATTTTGACAAATACATCCTCCTGTGAAATGCAAACTCCTAGCAGACGTAGAACGTTATCCCCCAAAGTTTTTTTATGCTCACTCACAATGAATCCCTTCCCCTGGATCTTCCGGGAGGACCTGCTTTTTGACTTTTTTCCCACATAGAATAGTTTTAACTGTTCTTGAACTTCATATACATGGAAACATACTATAGTATACCATATATTATTTTATAAGGCTTTTTTCTCCCAGCAAGTGCTTGAGATTCATCCATGTTTTTAGTGTATCAGTAGTACATTACTTTTTATTCCTGAGTAATATTTCATTATGTGCCCCCCTTTGATGGTCACCTGAGCTGTTCCCATCATTTTGTTTTCATGATGAAAACTACTATGACATTTTTTATAAAAGCCATTTTGGAGACATGTATTTTTATTTTTCTTGGGTCATTTCCCAAGAATGAAAGTGAGTTTATGCTTAATTTTATAAGAAACTGCCAGACCTTCCAAAGTGATTGTAAGTGCTTTTGTTTTTAATATAAAATCAAATACTCAGGGAACATTGGTTTGAAGCAACAACCTGCAATATCAATAACATGAAATCTTAGAAAAAATAGTTAACACACTAACACATGTTTCCATAAGATACAAATACATTACTCTGTCTCTTTTGATTATATATTGTAGATTAATTCAATATACTTAAATAAAATATTTAATGGCAAGTGTTTTAGCTTCAAATAAATCATTTTCATGTATAGTCAGATATGATTAATTTTTAATTTAGAAAGAGAATAGCCTTGGAATTTATATAATTTATGTTGAATATTAATGTATTTTAAGAAAAATTAATAGTGATAATAGCATCATAGCTTCAATGTAGAATTTGTTCAGTGAAGAACTAAGTATAAACTTTCTCTTCTCCCACAAAGTTCATTCATTCATAAATTTACTCAGTCATTCAATAATAAATTATGGAGTGCTTACTATGTGCCAGGTACTGTTCTAGATCTAGAACAAGGCAAATATACTTGCAATGTCATTGCTATAGCTTTCTGGTTGTTTCCTCTTATTAATCAGCATTTTTAACATACTATCTTTTTGCTTTTACTGTCCGTCACTTGCCTTTTCCATCTCTTATTAACCATAGCTATAATACGTTTAACCTTAGGACTCTCAGAAAAACGTGTTCCAAGTCAGCAATTTCGGCATATCCTGGAGAAACCATGGGTACATGAGCTCCACTGCTTTCCGATGAGTCAAATGGATGCCGGGCTTTGGGGGCCCTGAGTAACTCCCCAAGGCCTAGAACATTTCCCTGATGAACAGGCTGGCCCACTAACACCCAGATGCCCTCACACACTCATCCATCCTGTCTCCCTCACTCCAGCTGGTGACTAGAGTCCTGCCCCAAGGGCACCAATTCACAGCTTCTTCACAGTGATGCTTTTTACCTGACAAAGAGCACTACTGCTTCCAAGCCTGGCCCACCTCCTTACCTTTTCTGTGTTGAAATCAAACTCCTTCAGATTCTAGGTATCCATTGGCCATCCTGCTCACAAGCAGCATCAAGTCATGGGTTGCTGCCCTTCACAACAGACATCCAGCACATTCTGTAGCTCATTTCTGCCTCTACTCCTTCGAATGACCTGGAATTGTCTGACACACCAATCCTCCAGCTTCCAGGGCTGCCTGGACATCAGCAGACTCCCACGGTGTACCTCACATCTTTCAGATCTCTGACTCTACAGTAGCATCCTGGGGCTGCTGTAACAAATCCTCACAAGAGGGTGGCTTAGAAACAACAGAGTATATACTCTCACAGTTTTGGAGCACAGAAATCTAGAAGTAGATTTGTGCCCTTTCCCCTAAATAGGACACTTATCATTGAACTCAAGGCTGACCCTCATTGGGATGATCTCATTTCAAAATCCTACCTTAATTGCATTTGCAAACATTCTTTTTTGAAATAAGAACACATTTTCAGGTTCTGGGTGCATTTATCTTTTGGTGGACTGCAGTTCAACCCACTAAAAGTTCTGTCAACACTCTTCTATTATTTCTGTTGCTTTTTACAGGCCTAATGCAGTTTCACACTTTATGCAGCACTGGACTTTGTTTTAGTGGCAGCCAGGTAGAGGTTAAGAAAATGTATCTTGCCTCACCTTCAAACAGCACAGTTTTAAGAGATGCTTTTTGGAAAACAGTCCAGGGTTAGGATTTTGAGGGTCAGCATTAGCTTGGCCACCTCTTTAGGACTGAACTGAGCAGTTCCCCTTTGGAAGAAACACGGCAAAGGAAAGCACATGGAGGGGACCCCGTCCTCAACTGACAGTGTCTGTCAAGATCCTGAGGTCATACTGGAAAGAAATGAATAAGTAGGGAATTTAAAATTATTGGTACTTCTCGATATAACCCCAACCCTGATTATATAAATTTGATATTTACTTGCAGCAGTTTGTCTATCTCATGGCTTCTCAAACGTGCCAGCACCGGCATCCCTTGTTGAGGCTGCCCCGTACATCACTGGAGCTTTAGCAGCCCGACTCACTGGGTACCAGCAGTAACACCCCCCAATTGTGACAACCAAAAATGTCCCCAGACATGACCAAGTGTCCTCATGAGAGCAAAATCACTCCCACTCGAGACTCACTGATATAAGCTGAACACCATTCATATTCACTAGCAAAATTAGATCCTTAAAAAGACATTATTACTTTTTACTATTACTGTAAAGGGGTTGTGAAGCAATCTCCCAAGACTCAGATATTTTTGAATTAAATATAGTTAAAAAACATTTTGGATTCTCTGAAACATAGCAATTTTTTTGTTCCATTAAGTGCATATTTTAGATAAGTGCAACATTTATTTCACTTTAAGAATTGATGGCATTTTTTTCGACTTAATAGGGCTATTTAGGCCTCATATTCCACATCATTAATTTTAACATTCAGACATTGTTATATGGCATTCTCAGGAGGCAAAGGTGCATACTGATAATACTGCTCCTGTGCAGGGAGATATTATTTTCCTTGGTAAAGACAAACCATTCCTTTGAATTTAGAAACACTTAGTTTCTAAGGCTCTGTTACCATTTTATTTAAAGCCCCATTAGCCCCAACATATTGAATAATAGCTCACCATTCTGCCCCACATATGATTCATATAGAGAAACAGAAAAGCTCATAAAAATTTCTGACTGGTATTGACAGACCTTCTGTTTCTCTCTAAAACTATATGAAGTGTTTCTAATTACTTGAACCTGGAATAAAAAGGAAACAAGCAAGCACAAAGGTATGAGACAAGTGACTGTCTTTTATTTCAGATAATATTCTGTTCTGACTTGAATGTACAGTATATATTGTAAAGTTATCTATCAATATATCAACTCTCCTTCATGTGGAAAAAGCTGTACTAAAATATTGTGAATTATTATTCAAGAAAAACAATCTGATTTAAATCTGAGTCATATTGGCTTTAATCTTTCAGATTCCAGGAAATTTCCGAGTTTGGTGAATTCTTAACAAGATAGAGTAATCTGGACAGTTTCAGTTCGGCAAGACATTAAAAAATATGATCAGCAGAACAAAAATAAAAAAAAAAAGAGCTGTATGAACAGTATAAACTGAGTACTCACTGGGCCTCCTTACTTTTCTTATGTAGGGCCAGAATGTCAAATTTGGATATGACTTTCTTTTATATATCCTTCTCAGGTTTTGTGGGGACTAAAGTTTATATAGTTTTGAGGGTGGGAGTTTCTTAAGAAAAATACAGCAAAATTACAAATTCTGATTTAGGAACATAATCATGAAAGAAGCCTTTACAAGTGAGGAGCCCTGAAGCTTAACTCTCCCAGACGCCAGGGTCTTTACCCCAGTATCATGATGCACCACCTTCTCTGCACCCCTTCTCCTGCACACCCAAGCACACCAGAAACTTTGGGCCACGATGAACTCAGGTCCAATGCCCACCTGAAGCAGCTCTCAGGAAGACAGGGGACAGGATAACCCCCTTTTCCTCTTTGGTGCTCCTTTCCTATAATTACCATAGGCTAGAATATAACACTTGCAGTTCTGGGGTTTTTATTTTTTACTTTTCTTCCATTTTTCAAAAACTTTTCTTAAGTAGTTAGTACAGAGTTCCCATACACCCCCAACTGTCATGTAGACTTTCCCCTTATTAATGTCTTGTATCAGCATGGCACATTTATTACAATTGATGAACCACTCTTGATATATTATTTTTAACTGAAGTAGATAGCTTACTTTGGCCCTCACTCTGTGTTGTACAGTTCTGTGGTTTTGGCTAATGTGTAATGCCATGTATACACAACTAGAATATATGTAGAGTAATTTCACCACCGTAAAAATCACCTGTGCTTTACCTGTTCAAATTTCCCCCATCTCCATGAACCTGTGGCAACCACTGCTTTGCTTTCTTACTGCCTTTATAGTTTTTCCTTTTCCATACCACCATATGTTGGAATCATATAGCATGGAGCCTTTTCAGACTGACTTCTCTCAATTACCATATATGTATTTAAGTTTCTTCCATGTCTTTTTCTTGCTTGATGCCTCTTTTACTTAATCAATGAATAATTTTCCATTGTATAGGTGTGAAACGTTTATTTACCCATTTGTCTATTGAGAGACCATAGTTGTTTTCTAGCTTGGGCAGTTATGAAAAAACCTACAAGAAACATTCATGTACAGGTTTTGTGTGGACAAGAAGTTTTAACTCCTTCCAATAAATGCCGAGGAGTACAATTCCCAAATCATATGACTGTTTAACTTTGTAAGAAACTGCCAAACTGTCTTACTCTTTCCACATGGGAAAAAGTAAACTTGTACCTCTCCATCATGCCACATACAAAAATCGCTCTCAAGGGAAATTAGACACTTAAATATAAAATGTGGGAAGAAACAACCTTAGCAGAGTATATAAGAAAGTTTCTCTTTGAGCTGGGGATATGTAAGGATTTTGTAAGACACAAAAAACACTTTACAATAAAGGAAAAGATAAATGTGAAAACATTAAGAACTCCAATTCATCAAAAGACACTGAGGAAAGTGGAAAAATAAACCAAAAATGGGAAAAGGTACATGAAAAGAATATATACAGAAGTTGTACACAAAGGATTAATATCAGAACACTTTTAATTCCTATAAATTAATAAGAAAAAAGCAAAACAACCTATGGAAAATTAGACAAAATACAAGATATTTTTCAGGAGTAGAAATAAATAGCTACTAAATGTATGAAAGTCTTTTTATTATTATTTATTTATTATTATTATTTTTTATTTTGCGGTACGCGGGCGGGCCTCTCACTGTTGTGGCCTCTCCCATTGCGGAGCACAGGCTCAGGACGCGCAGGCTCAGCGGCCATGGCTCACGGGCCTAGCCGCTCCGCGGCATGGGGGATCTTTCCGGACCAGGGCACGAACGCGTATCCCCTGCATTGGCAGGCGGACTCTCAACCACTAAGCCACCGGGGAAGCCCTGTTTATTATTAATTAGGAAAATGCAAAACAAAAACAAAAGTGAGATATTGTTTTTACCCACTTCTTTCAAACATCAGGGCACCTGACAACATCACAGATGCTATCTAAATGTGTAAATGTATACTTAATATGTTTCTCACCATAAACTTTTTTGTAAGGGCAAGATTCTTCTCTAGCCTAATTTTGACTTCCATTCTTCCCCTTATAATTCTGTCCTAACCTTCGGGGGTATTGCCACAGAAAGAAGTAAGGAAATTCAGCGGGAGCTAGGAGACCTGGACTCCAGTATTGTCTCTGCCGTGAATAAACAGAGGGGCTTTAGTCAAATTCCTTAAGATCTTGGGTTTTAATGCCCAGTTATGAAATGAGGAGCGGTAGGTTTCATCTCAGATATTTCAAATTAGCAGCTTTTGAAGGCTGAAGATTTGTTTTCTTTGGCTTGCACCAGACCTTTGAATTTTTTAGATTTAAATATCAGTATGTGGAGACTGCGGGTTCTGAGATGTCATGGTCCCCACCATTCCATACGTGCTAATTGATTTTATTACCTGCCCACCATTGAAGGCATTTGAGTTTGTGACCTCTGTTAGGTAATATTTAAATTTGATCCAGTCCAAAATGTCCATAAAATATTTGGTCCGTGTCAAAATGTCCTTGATATTTGGTCCTGTCCAAAACAATTTGGCATGAATCAAAAATGCTCATGGACATTTTGGATAGGACCAAATTCAAGGAGCTTTGTGGGTGGATCAAATATCTTCTGGACGTTTTGGACAGGACCAAATGTTTGCTAATGCAGACAACCTTAATACGCAGGCTTGTTTGTATTAGATGCCCCTCTGGTGTGTCCACTCAGTACAGCCTGCTTCCCACCTTCCCAGCACTGCCGCTTTACTGACCATCCCCACTAGTCTGTGAGAGTCACCAGCATAGAGTGTATGTCATTGTTTCTATTGCTAATTTCCCACACAATCCCTGATACATAGGCATCAGTAAATATTGGCTGAATACAAAATTGTGTGGAAGAATGAAAGAACACATACCTTAAACATATTATGTGTCTATCACAGAGTTTCCTGTAAAAGGCCAGAAAGTAAATATTTTTACTGTTTCTATCACAGCTGCTCAGTTCTGCTATTGTAGTGGGCATCATTCAGGGTTCTTCAGAGAAATGATACCTGCATATAATTTATTACAAGGAATCAGCTCACAATTGTTTGTGCTGGAAAAGCAGAAACCCCATGGGGCAAGTTAGCAATGTGGAAACTCGTGCAGGAGTTAATGCTGCAGTCTCAAATTCAAATTATTTAGGGCAGACTGGCAGGCTGGAAAGGCAGGCGAGAGCTGATGTTTTAGTCTTATTCTCCTGGAAATCTCAGTATTGCTCTAAAGGCCTCCACTGATGGGATGAACCCCACCCTCACTATTGAGGTTCATGTCCTTTACTTAAAGTCAGTAGACTGTAAATGTGCTCCACATCTACAAAATACCTACATTGATGTTTGATTAAACAACCGAATGGGGACTTCCCTGGTGGTCCAGTGGTGAAGAATCAGCCTTACGATGCTGGGCACGCAGGTTCAATCCCAACTAAGCACGCGTGCCACAACTACTGAGCTCACACGCCTCAACTACAGCCCGTGTTCCACAAACTACAGAACGCACATGCTCTGGAGCCTGCACGCCACAACTAGAGGAGAGAAAATCCGCACACCACAACTAGAGAGAAGCCCACGCACCACAACGAAGAGCCGACACGCCTCAGTGAAGATCCCGAGTGCCACAGCTAAGACCCGACGCAGCCAAAAATAAATTAAATAAATAAATAATATCATTAAAAAAAACACAACTGAATAATATAACCTAGTGAAGTTAACACATGAGACTAACCATCGCTTAATACTAGAGCAGCCATAGATAATATGTAAACAAATGGATGTTCCTGTGCTCCAATAAAACTTTATTTAGTTTGAAGTTCATATACTTTTCATGTCACAAATTATAATTTTTTAATTTTAATTTTTCCGAAACACTTCAAATTGTAAAATCCATGTTTAGGTCATGGATAGGCCATATAAACCAGGTGGCGGACCAAATCTGGTCCAGTGGCTATAGTTGCTGAACCCCTGCTCCAGGACAGTGTGTTGCATGTGTTATCTATACGAATTACAAATATATTTATTTACACATATATTTACACACACTCACACATACATAAACAAAGGTTATTACAGAATACTGTGGTGTGTACATGTCAATCCCAAACTCCCATTCTATCCCTCCCCACACACATCCCCCTGGTAATCATAAGTTCGTTCTCAAAGTCTGTGAGTCTGGTTCTGCTTTGAAAATAAGTTAATTTGTATCATTTTTTTTTAGATTCCTCACGTAAGCAATATCATGATATTTGTCTTAGTCTGTCTGACTTACTTCACTTAGTATGATAATCTCCAGGTCCATCCATGTTGCTGCAGATGGCATTATTTCATTCCTTTTAATGGCTGAGTAATAGTCCATTGCATATATGTACCACATCTTCTTTATCCATTCCTCTGTTGATGAACATTTAGATTGTTTCCATGTCTTGGTTATTGTAAACAGTGCTGCAAAGAACACTAGGGTGCATGTATACTTTCAAACCGTTTTTCTCCTGTATATGCCCAGGAGGGGGATTGCAGAATCATATGGTAGCTCTATTTTTTTGTTTCTTAAGGAGTTTCCATACTGTACTCCATACTAGCTGTACCAATTTACATTCCCACCAACAGTGTAGGAGGGTCCCCGTCCCTCCACACCCTCTCCATCATTTACTGTTTGTAGATTTTTTTGATGATGGCCATTCTGATTGGTGTGAAGTGATAACTCATTGTAGTTTTGATTTGCATTTCTCTAATAATTAGTGATGTTGAGCATCTTTTCGTGTGCCTCTTGGCCATCTGTGTGTCTTCTTTGGAGAAATGTCTACTTAGGTCTTCTGCCCATTTTTTGATTGGATTCTTTTTTTCATACTGGGCCATATGAGCTGTTTGTAGATTTTTGGAGACTAATCCCTTGTCAGTCACATCATTTGCAAATATTTTCTCCCATTCTGTGAGTTGTTTTTGGTTTTGTCTATGGTTTCCCTTGCCGTGAAAAAGCTTCTGAATTTAATTAGGTCCCATTTGTTTATTTTTGTTTTTATTTCCACTACTCTAGGAGATGGCTTGAAAAAGATACTGTTGAGATTTATGTCAAAGGGTGTTCTGCCTATGTTTTCCTCTAAGAGTTTTATAGTATCCAGTCTTACATTTAGATCTTTAATCCACTTTGAGTTTTTTTTTTATTATTTTGTTAAAGAGTGTTCTAATTTCATTCTTTTACATATAGCTGTCCAGTTTTCCCAGCACCATTTATGGAAGAGACTGTCTTTCCTCCATTGTGTAATCATGGCTCCTTTGTTGTAGATTAATTGACCATAGGTGTGTGGGCTTACTTCTGAACTTTCTATTCTGGTCCATTGATCTATATTTCTGTTTTTCTGTCATTACCATACTGTTTTGATGACTGTAGCTTTGTAATATAGTCTGAAGTTAGGGAACCTGATTCCTCCAGCTCCGTTTTTCTTTGGCTATTGGGGGTCTTTTGTGTCTCCATACAATGTTAACATTTTTTGTACTAGTTCTGTGAAAAATGCCATTGGTAATTTGATTGGGATTGCATTGAAGATGTAGATTGCCTTGGGTAGTATATCAATATTGTCATTTTGACAATATTCATTCTGCCAATCCAAAAGCATGGTATCTCTTTTCATCTGTTAGTGTCATCTTCGATTTCTTTCAACACTGTCATAGTTTTCAGGGTACAGGACTTTTGTCTCCTTAGATAGGTTTATTCCTAGGTATTTTATTCTTTTTTGAGGTGATGGTAAATGGTATTGTATCTTTAATTTCTCTTTCTGATATTCCATTGTTAATGTATAGGAATGCGACAGATTTCTGTGTATTAATTTTGTATCCTGCAACTTTGCCAAATTCATTGATGAGCTCTAGTAGTTTTCCTGGTAGCATCTTTAGCATTTTCTATGTATAGTATCATGTCATCTGTAAACAGGGACTGTTTTACTTTTACAATTTGGATTCCTTTTATTTCTTTTTCTTCGCTGATTGCCATGGCTAGGACTTCCAAAATTATGTTGAATAAAAGTGGCAAGAGTGGACGTCCTTGTCTTGTTCTTGATCTTAGAGGAAATGCTTTCAGCTTTTCACCACTGAGTATGATGTTAACTGTAGGTTTGTCATATGTGGCCTTTATTATGTTGTTATGTTCCATCTATGCCCACTTTCTGGAGAGTTTTTATCATAAATGGATGTTAAATTTTGTCAAAAAGCATTTCTGCATCAACTGAGATGATCGTATGGTTTTTATTCTTCAATTTGTTGATGTGGTGTATCACACTGATTGATTTACAAGTATTGAAAAATCCTTGCATCCCTGGGATAAATCCCACTTGATCATGGTGTATGATTCTTTTAATGTATTGTTGAATTCAGATTGCTAGTATTTTGTTGAGGATTATTGCATCTATGTTCATCAGTGATATTCATTCATAATTTTCTTTTTTTGTGACACCTTTTTCTGGTTTTGGTATCAGGATGATGGTGGCCTCATAGAATGAGTTTGGGAGTATTCTTTCTTATGCAATTTTCTGGAATAATTTCAGAAGGATAGGTGTTAACTTATCTCTAACTGTTTGATAGAATTTTCCTGTGAAGCCATCTGGTCTTGGACCTTGGTTTGTTTGGAGTTTTTAATGACAGTTTCAATTTCAGTACTTATGATTGGTCTGTTCATATTTTCTATTTCTTCCTCATTCAGACTTGGAAGGTTGTACTTTTCTAAGAATGTGCCCATTTCTCCTAGGTTGTCCATTTTACTGGCATATAAATAGTTGCTGTGTAGTCTTTTATGATCCTTTGTGTTTCTGTGGTGTCTGTCATAACCTCCTTTTTCATTTCTAATTTTGCTGATTTGAGCCCTCTCCGTTTTTTTTTTCTTGATGAGTCAGGATAAGGTTTATCAACTTTTTAAAAAATCTTTTCAAAGAACTAGGTTTTAGTGTCATTGATCTTTGCTATTGTTTTCTTCATTTTTATTTCATTTATTCCTGCTCTAATCTTAATGATTTCTTTCCTTCTACTAATTTTGGGTTTTTGTTTGTTCTTCTTTCTCTAGTTGTTTTAGGTGTAAAGTTAGGTTGTTTATTTGAGATCTTTCTTATTCCCTGAGGTAAGGTTTTATTGCTATCAACTTCCCTCTTAGAACTGCTTTTGCTGTGTCCCATACATTTTCGATCATTGTGCTTTCGTTTTCATTGTCTCTAGGTATTTTTTTAATTTCCTCTTTGATTTCTTCAGTGACCCATTGGTTGATTAGTAACATATTGTTTAGCCTACATGTGTTTGTGTTTTTTACAGTTTTCTTCTTGTAGTTGATTTCTAATCTCATAGCATTGTGGTCATAAAAGATACTTGATATGACTTCAATTTTCCTAAATTTACCAAGGCTCACTTTCTTGCCCAGCATGTGATCAATCTGGAGAACATTTCATATGCACTTGAGAATAATGTAATTTCTGCTGCTTTTGGATGGAGTGCTCTATAAATATTAATTAAGTCCATCCTGTCTAATGTGTCATTTAAGGTCTGTGTTTCCTTATTGATTTTTTGTCTGGATAATCTGTCCATTGTTGAAAGTCAGATGTTAAAGTCCCCCACTATTATTGTGTTACTGTCAGTTTCTCCTTTTATGGCTGTCAGTATTTGCCTTATATAATTGGGTGTACCTATGTTGGGTGCATATATATTTACAATTGTTATATCTTCTTAGATTGATCCCTTGATCATTATATAGTGTTCTTCTTTGTCTCTTGTAATAGTATTTATTTTGAAGCCTATTTTGTCTGATATGAATATTGCTATGCCAAGTTTCTTTTCATTTCCATTTGCATGGAATACCTTTTCCATCCCCTCACTTTCTGTGTCCCAAATCTGAAGTGGCTCTCCTGTAGACTGCATATATACGAGTCTTGTTTTTGTATCCATTCAACCAGTCTATATCTTTTGGTTGGAGCATTTAATCCATTTACATTTAGGGTTATTATGGCTATGTATGTTCCTATTGCCACTTTAATTGTTTTTTTTTTTAACATCTTTATTGGGGTACAATTGCTTCACAATGGTGTGTTAGCTTCTGCTTTACAACAAAGTGAATCAGTTATACATATACATATGTTCCCATATCTCTTCCCTCTTGCGTCTCCCTCCCTCCCACCCTCCCCATCCCACCCCTCCAGGCTGTCACAAAGCACCAACCCAATATCCCTGTGCCATGCGGCTGCTTCCCACTAGCTATCTACCTTACTACGTTTGTTAGTGTGTATATGTCCATGACTCTCTCTCGCCCCGTCACAGCTCACCCCTCCCCCTCCCCATAACCTCAAGTCCGTTCTCTAGGAGGTCTGCGTCTTTATTCCTGCCTTACCCCTAGGTTCTTCATGACATTTTTTTTCTTAAATTCCATATATATGTGTTAGCATACGGTATTTGTCTTTTTCTTTCTGACTTACTTCACTGTGTATGACAGACTCTAGGTCTATCTACCTCATTACAAATAGCTCAATTTCGTTTCTTTTTATGGCTGAGTAATATTCCATTGTATATATGTGCCACATCTTCTTTATCCATTCATCCAATGATGGGCACTTAGGTTGTTTCCATCTCCGAGCTATTGTAAATAGAGCTGCAATGAACATTTTGGTACATGACTCTTTTTGAATTTCGGTTTTCTCAGGGTATATGCACAGTAGTGGGATTGCTGGGTCATACGGTAGTTCTATTTGTAGTTTTTTAAGGAACCTCCATACTGTTCTCCATAGTGGCTGAACCAATTCACATTCCCACCAGCAGTGCAAGAGTGTTCCCTTTTCTCCACACCCTCTCCAGCATTTATTGTTTCTAGATTTTTTGATGATGGCCATTCTGACTGGTGTGAGATGATATCTCATTGTAGTTTTGATTTGCATTTCTCTAATGATTAATGATGTTGAGCATTCTTTCATGTGTTTGTTGGCAGTCTGTATATCTTCTTTGGAGAAATGTCTATTTAGGTCTTCTGCCCATTTTTGGATTGGGTTGTTTGTTTTTTTGTTATTGAGCTGCATGAGCTGCTTGTAAATTTTAGAGATTAATCCTTTGTTGGTTGCTTCATTTGCAAATATTTTCTCCCATTCTGAGGGTTGTCTTTTGGTCTTGTTTATGGTTTCCTTTGCTGTGCAAAAGCTTTGAAGTTTCCTTAGGTCCCATTTGTTTATTTTTGTTTTTATTTCCATTACTCTAGGAGGTGGGTCAGAAAGGATCTTGCTGTGATTTATGTCATAGAGTGTTCTGCCTATGTTTTCCTCTAAGAGTTTGATAGTTTCTGGCCTTATATTTAGGTCTTTAATCCATTTTGAGCTTATTTTTGTGTATGGTGTTAGGGAGTGATCTAATTTCATACTTTTACATGTACCTGTCCAGTTTTCCCAGCACCACTTATTGAAGAGGCTGTCCTTTCTCCACTGTACATTCCTGCCACCTTTATCAAAGATAAGGTGTCCATATGTGCATGGGTTTATCTCTGGGCTTTCTATCCTGTTCCATTGATCTATCTTTCTGTTTTTGTGCCAGTACCATACCGTCTTGATAACTGTAGCTTTGTAGTATAGTCTGAAGTCAGGGAGCCTGATTCCTCCAGTTCCTTTTTTTGTTCTCAAGATTGCTTTGGCTATTCGGGGTCTTTTGTGTTTCCATACAAATTGCGAAATTTTTTGTTCTAGTTCTGTGAAAAATGCCAGTGGTAGTTTGATAGGGATTGCATTGAATCTATAGATTGCTTGGGTAGTAGAGTCATTTTCACAATGTTGATTCTTCCAATCCAAGAACATGGTATATCTCTCCATCTATTTGTATCATCTTTAATTTCTTTCATCAGTGTCTTATAATTTTCTGCATACAGGTCTTTTGTCTCCTTAGGTAGGTTTATTCCTAGATATTTTATTCTTTTTGTTGCAATGGTAAATGGGAGTGTTTTCTTGATTTCACTTTCAGATTTTTCATCATTAGTATATAGGAATGCCAGAGATTTCTGTGCATTAATTTTGTATCCTGCCACTTCCCCAAATTAATTGATTAGCTCTAGTAGTTTTCTGGTAGCATCTTTAGGATTCTCTATGTATAGGATCCTGTCATCTGCAAACAGTGACAGCTTTACTTCTTCTTTTCCGATTTGGATTCCTTTTATTTCCTTCTCTTCTCTGATTGCTGTGGCTAAAACTTCCAAAACTATGTTGCATAAGAGTGGTGAGAGTCGGCACCCTTGTCTTGTTCCTGATCTTAGTGGAAATGCTTTCAGTTTTTCACCATTGAGGATGATGTTTGCTGTGGGTCTGTCGTATATGGCCTTTATTATGTTGAGGAAAGTTCCCTCTATGCCTACTTTCTGCAGGGTTTTTATCATAAATGGGTTTTGAATTTTGTCAAAAGATTTCTCTGCATCTATTGAGATGATCATATGGTTTTTCTCCTCAGTTTGTTAATATGGTTTATCACATTGATAGATTTGCGTATATTGAAGAATCCTTGCATTCCTGGAATAAACCCCACTTGATCATGGTGTATGATCCTTTTAATGTGCTGTTGGATTCTGTTTGCTAGTATTTTGTTGAGGATTTTTGCATCTATGTTCATCAGTGATATTGGTCTGTAGTTTTCTTTCTTTGTGACATCCTTGTCTGGTTTTGGTATGAAGGTGATGGTGGCCTCGTAGAAGGAGTTTGGGAGTGTTCCTCCCTCTGCTATATATTTTGGAAGAGTTTGAGAAGGATAGGTGTTAGCTCTTCTCTAAATGTTTGATAGAATTCGCCTGTGAAGCCATCTCGTCCTGGGCTTTTCTTTGTTGGAAGATTTTTAATCACAGTTTCAATTTCAGTGCTTGTGATTGGTCTGTTCATATTTTCTATTTCTTCCTGATTCAGTCTTGGCAGGTTGTGCATTTCTAAGAATTTGTCCATTTCTTCCAGATTGTCCATTTTATTGGCATAGAGTTGCTTGTAATAATCTCTCATGATCTCTTTTATTTCTGCAGTGTCAGTTGTTACCTCTCCTTTTTCATTTCTAATTCTGTTGATTTGAGTCTTCTCCCTTTTTTTCTTGATGAGTCTGGCTAGTGGTTTATCTATTTTGTTTATCTTCTCAAAGAACCAGCTTTTAGTTTTATTGATCTTTGCTATTGTTTCCTTCATTTCTTTTTCATTTATTTCTGATCTGATTTTTATGATTTCTTTCCTTCTGCTAGCTTTGGGTTTTTTTTTTTTTTTTTTTTGCGGTGTGCGGGCCTCCCACTGCTGTGGCCTCTCCCGTTGCAGAGCACAGGCTCCGGACGCGCAGGCTCAGTGGCCATGGCTCACGGGCCCAGCCGCTCCGCGGCATGTGGGATCCTCCCAGACCGGGGCACGAACCCGTGTCCCCTGCATCGGCAGGCGGACTCTCAACCACTGCGCCACCAGGGAAGCCCAACTTTGGGGTTTTTTTTGTTCTTCTTTCTCTAATTGCTTGAGGTGCAAGGTTAGGTTGTTTATTCGAGATGTTTCCTGCTTCTTAAGATGGGCTTGTATTGCTATAAACTTCCCCCTTAGAACTGCTTTTGCTGCATCCCACAGGTTTTGGGTCGTTGTGTCTCCATTGTCATTTGTTTCTAGGTATTTTTTGATTTCCTCTTTGATTTCTTCAGTGCTCACTTCATTATTAAGTAGTGTATTGTTTAGCCTCCATGTGTTTGTATTTTTTACAGATCTTTTCTTGTAATTGATATCTAGTCTCATGGCGTTGTGGTCAGAAAAGATACTTGATACAATTTCAATTTTCTTAAATTTACCAAGGCTTGATTTGTGACCCAAGATATGATCTATCCTGGAGAATGTTCCATGAGCACTTGAGAAAAATGTGTATTCTGTTGTTTTTGGATGGAGTGTCCTATAAATATCAATTAAGTCCATCTTGTTTAATGTATCATTTAAAGCTTGTGTTTCCTTATTTATTTTCATTTTGGATGATCTGTCCATGGGTGAAAGTGGGGTGTTTAAGTCCCCTACTATGAATGTGTTACTGTCGATTTCCCCTTTTATGGCTGTTAGTATTTGCCTTATGTATTGAGGTGCTCCTATGTTGGGCGCATAAATATTTACAATTGTTATATCTTCTTCTTGGATCGATCCCTTGATCATTATGTAGTGTCCTTCTTTGTCTCTTTTAATAGTCCTTATTTTAAAGTCTATTTTGTCTGATATGAGAATTGCTACTCCAGCTTTCTTTTGGTTTCCATTTGCATGGAATATCTTTTTCCATCCCCTTACTTTCAGTCTGTATGTGTCTCTAGGTCTGAAGTGGGTCTCTTGTAGACAGCATATATAAGGGTCTTGTTTTTGTATCCATTCAGCTAATCTGTGTCTTTTGGTGGGAGCATTTAGTCCATTTACATTTAAGGTAATTATCGATATGTATGTTCCTATTCCCATTTTCTAAATTGTTTTGGGTTCGTTATTATAGGTCTTTTCCTTCTCTTGTGTTTCTTGCCTAGAGAAGATCCTTTAGCATTTGTTGTAAAGCTGGTTTGGTGGTGCTGAACTCTCTCAGCTTTTGCTTGTCTGTAAAGGTTTTAATCTCTCCATCAAATCTGAATGAGATCCTTGCTGGGTAGAGTAGTCTTGGCTGCAGGTTTTTTTCCTTCATCACTTTCAGTATGTCCTGCCACTCCCTTCTGGCTTGTAGGGTTTCTGCTGAGAGATCAGCTGTTAACCTTATGGGGATTCCCTTATGTGTTATTTGTTGTTTTTCCCTTGCTGCTTTTAATATGCTTTCTTTGTATTTAATTTTTGACAGTTTGATTAATATGTGTCTTGGCGTATTTCTCCTTGTATTTATCCTGTATGGGACTCTCTGTGCTTCCTGGACTTGATTAACTATTTCCTTTCCCATATTAGGGAAGTTTTCAACTATAATCTCTTCAAATATTTTCTCAGTCCCTTTCTTTTTCTCTTCTTCTTCTGGAACCCCTATAATTCGAATGTTGGTGCGTTTAATGTTGTCCCAGAGGTCTCTGAGACTGTCCTCAGTTCTTTTCATTCTTTTCTCTTTATTCTGCTCTGCAGTAGTTATTTCCACTATTTTATCTTCCAGGTCACTTATCCGTTCTTCTGCCTCAGTTATTCTGCTATTGATCCCATCTAGAGTACTTTTAATTTCATTTATTGTGTTGTTCATCGTTGCTTGTTTCATCTTTAGTTCTTCTAGGTCCTTGTTAACTGATTCTTGCATTTTGTCCATTCTATCTCCAAGATTTCGGATCAACCTTACTAACATTATTCTGAATTCTTTTTCAGGTAGGCTGCCTATTTCCTCTTCATTTGTTAGGTCTGGTGCATTTTTATCTTGCTCCTTTATCTGCTGTGTGTTTTTCTGTTTTCTCATTTTGCTTATCTTACTGTGTTTGGGGTCTCCTTTTTGCAGGCTGCAGGTTCGTAGTTCCTCCTGTTTTTGATGTCTGTCTCCAGTGGCTAAGTTTGGTTCAGTGGGTTGTGTAGGCTTCCTGGTGGAGGGGACTAGTGCCTGTGTTGTGGTGGATGAGGCTGGATCTTGTCTCTCTAGTGGGCAGGTTCACGTCTGGTGGTGTGTTTTGGGGTGTCTGTGGCCTTATTATGATTTTAGGCAGCCTCTCTGCTAATGGGTGGGGTTGTGTTCCTGTTTTGCTAGTTGTTTGGCACAGGTTGTCCAGCACTGTGGCTTGCTGGTCGTTGAGTGAAGCTGGGTGCTGGTGTTAAGATGGAGGTCTCTGGGAGATTTTCGCCGTTTGATATTATGTGGAGCTGGGAGGTCTCTTGTGGACCAGTGTCCTGAAGTTGGTTCTCCTACCTCAGAGGCAGAGCCCTGACTCCTGGCTGGGGCACAACAGCCTTTCATCCACACGGCTCAGAATAAAAGGGAGAAAAAGTAGAGGGAATTAGTAGAAGTATGAGGAAAGAAAGAAGGAAAGGAGGGAAGGAAGGAGGGAAGGAAGGAAGGAAGAAAGAAAGAAAGAAGCAAAGAAGGAAAGAAGGCAAGAAGGAAAGAAAGGAGGGAGGGAGGGAGGGAGGAAGGAAGGAAGGAGGGAAAGAAGGAAAAACAGAAAGAAAGAAGATACAGTAAAAATAAAATAAAGTATAATAAAGTTATTGAATTAAAAAATTCTTATTTAGAAAAAAAAAAAGGGACGGATAGAACCTTAGGACAAATGTTGGAAACAAAGCTATACAGACAAAATCTTACACAGAAGCATACACATACACCCTCACTAAAAGAGGTAAAGGGGAAAAAATCATAAATCTTGCTGTCAGAGACCACCTCCTCAATTTGGGATGATTCGTTGTCTAAAGGAGGGAAGGAAGGAAGGAAAGAAAGAAAGAAAAAGAAAGGACGAAGGTAAAGTATAATAACTTTCTTAAAATTAATTATTAAAAAAATTTTTTTAAGAAAAAACCATGGACGGATAGAACCCTAGGACAAATGGTGGAAGCAAGACTATACAGGCAAGATCTCACACAGATGCATACACATACACATTCACAAAAAGAGGAAAGGGGAAAAAATCATAGATCTTGCTCCTAAAGCCCACCTCCTTAATTTGGGATGATTGGTTGTCTATTCAGGTATTCCACAGATGCAGGTACATCAAGTTGATTGTGGAGCTTTAATCCGCTGCTTCTGAGGCTGCTGGGAGAGATTTCCCTTTCTCTTCTTTGTTCTCACAGCTCACAGGGTCTCAGCTTTGGATTTGGCCCTGCCTCTGCGTGTAGGTCGCTGGAGGGCGTCTGTTTTTTGCTCAGACAGGACGGGGTTAAAGGAGCCGCTGATTCGGGGGTTCTGGCTCACTCAGGCCGGGGGGAAGGGAGGGGCACGGAGTGCGGGGCGGGCCTGCGGTGGCAGAGGCCGGCGTGACCCTGCACCAGCCCGAGGCCCGCCGTGCGCTCTCCCGGGGAAGTCGTCCCCGGATCCCGGGAACCCGGCAGTGGCGGGCTGCACAGGCTCCGCGGAAGAGGGGCGTGGAGAGCGACCAGCGCTCGCACACAGGCCCCTTGGTGGCGGCAGCAGCAGCCCCAACGTCTCCCGCCTGCCTCTGGGGTCCGCGCCTCTAGCCACGGCTCGCGCCCGTCTCTGGAGTCCGCGCCCTCAGCCGCGGCTCGCGCCAGTCTCTGGCGTCCGCGCTTTCAGCCGCGGCTCGCGCCAGTCTCTAGGGTCCGCGCTTTCAGCCGCGGCTCGCGCCCGTCTCTGGGGTTCGCGCTGTTAGCCGTGGCTCGCGCCTGTCTCTGGAGCTCCTTTAAGCAGCGTTCTTAAACCCCTCTCCTCACGCCCCAGGAAACAAAGAGGGAAGAAAAAGTCTCTTGCCTCTTCGGCAGGTGCAGACTTTTCCCCGGACTCCCTCCCGGCTAGCTGTGGTGCACTAACCCCTTCAGGCTATGTTCAAGCCGCCAACCCCAGTCCTCTCCCTGCGCTCTGTCCGAAACCGAAACCCGAGCCTCAGAGCCTCAGCTCGCAGCCCCGCCCGCCCCGGCGGGTGAGCAGACAAGCCTCTCGGGCTGGTGAGTGCCGGTCGGCACCCATCCTCTGTGTGGGAATCTCCCCGCTTTGCCCTCCGCACCCGTTGCTGTGCACTCCTCCGCGGCTTCGAAGCTCCCCCCTCCGCCTCCCACAGTCTCCGCCCGCGAAGGGGCTTCCTAGTGTGTGGAAACTTTTCCTCCTTCACAGCTCCCTCCCACTGGTGCAGGTGCCGTCCCTATCCTTTTGTCTCTGTTTATTCTTTTTTTTCTTTTGCCCTACCCAGGTACGTGGGGAGTTTCTTGCCTTTTGGGAAGTCTGAGGTCTTCTGCCAGGGTTCAGTAGGTGTTCTGTAGGAGTTGTTCCACGTGTAGATGTATTTCTGGTGTATCTGTGGGGAGGAAGGTGATCTCCGCGTCTTACTCTTCCGCCATCTTCCTGCTCTCTCTTAATTGTTTTGAATTATTTTTGTAGCTTTTTTTTCTTCCTTTCCTCTTTGTTCTCTTCTCTTGTGATTTGGTGACTAACTTTAGTGTTGTGTTTGGATTCCTTTTTCTTTTTTGTGTGTGTATCTATTGTAGATTTTCAGTTTATGATTACCATGGGGTTTTGGTATAGCAGTCTACATATAAACAAGATTGTTTTACATAGCTGGTCTTTTGATTTCAAGTACATTTCCAATATCATGCATTTGTGCTCACAATTGCTGGTTTCAATATCATATTTGTGTTTAGATGGTTTCCTACCTTTACTGTATGTTTGCCTTTACAGGTGAGCTTTCCATTTGTAATTTTCTTGTTTCTAGTAGTGGCCTTTTCTTTTCTGCTTAGAGAAGTTCCTTTAGCATTGGTTGCAAAGCTAGTCTGGTCTGGTGGTGCTGAATTCTCTTAGCTTTTGCTTGTCTATAAAGCTTTTGATTTCTCCATCTAATGTGAATCAGAGCCTTACTGGATAGAGTATTCTTGGTTGTAGGTTCTTTCCTTCCATCACTTTAAATATATCATGTCATTTCTATCTTACCTGCACTGTTTCTTCTGAGAAATCAGCGGTAACCTTATGGAATTCCCTTGTATGTTATTTTTTTTTGCTTTTCCTTTGTGGCCTTTAATATTTTTTCTTTGTCTTTAATTTTTGTCAATTTGATTACTATGTTCTTTGCATGTGTCTTCAGTTTATCTTGCCTGGGACTTTCTGCTCTTCCTGGACTTCAATGACTCTTTCCTTTCCCATGTTAAGGAATTTTTCAGCTATTTTCTCTTCAAATATTTTCTCAGGTCCTGTCACTCTTTCTCTTCTCCTTCTGGGACCCCTGGGACCCCTAATGCAAATGTTGGTGTGTTTACTGTTTTCTCAGAGATCTCTTAGGTTTCTTCATTTCTTTTCATTCTTTTTTCCTTATTCTGTTCCACAGCAGTGATTTCCTCTATTCTGTCTTCCAGGTAACTTATCTGTTCTTCTGTCTCAGTTACTCTGTTATTGATTCTTTCTAGTGTATATTTCATTTCAGTTATTGTATTGTTCAACTGTTTATTCTTTAGCTCTTCTAGGTCTTTGTTAAGCATTTCTTGAATCTTCTCATTCTGTGCCTTCATTCTTTTTCCAGGATCTTGGATCATCTTCATTATTATAACTCTGAATTATTTTTCTGGTCGATTGCTTATCTCCACTTCACTTAGTTGTTCTTCTGGAGTTTTACTTTGTTCCTTCATCTGAGACATATCCCTGTGCTGTTTCATCTTGTCTAACTTTCTGTGATTGCAGTTTCATTTCTGCAGGCTGCAGCGTTGCAGTTCTTCTTGCTTCTGCTCTCTGCCCTCAGGTGGCTGAGGTTTTTCCAGGTTTTCTGGTGGGAGGGACTTGTTCCTGCACACAGGTGAGTGGAATTGGGTTTTGTCCCTCTGGTGGGCAGGGCAGTGCTCAGGAAGAATTTAAGCAGCCTGTCTGCTGATGGGTGGGGCTGTGTTCCTGCCCTGTTGTTTGTTTGGCTTGAGGTGTCCCAGCACTGGAGTCTACAGGCTGTTGGGTGGGGCTAGGTCTCGGAGAGGCAATGGTGGCCTCCAAGAGGGCTCACGCCAATGAGTACTCACCAGAACTGCCTTTGCCAGTATCTTTGTCCCTGAAGTGAGCCACAGCTGTCCCCCTGCCTCCACAGAAGACCATCCAATACTAGCAGGTAGGTCTGGCCCACTCTCTTATGAAGTCATTGCTTTTCTCCCTGGGTCCTAGGGCATGCTAGACCTTGTGTGCACCCTTCAAGAGTGGAGTTTCTGTTTCTCTAAGTCCTGTGGAGTTCCTGCAATCAAATCCTGCTGGCCTTGAAATCCCGATTCTCCAGGGGCTCCTCCTCCTATTGCCAGCACCCCAGGCTGGGGAGCCTGATGTGGGGCTCAGGACTTTTACTCCTGTGGGAGAACTTCTGTGGTATAATTATTTTCCACTTTGTGGGTCCCCCACCCAGCAGGTATGGGATTCAATTTTATTGAGATTACACCCCTCCTACTGTCTTGTTGTGGCTTCTTTGTCTTTGGATGAAGGGTATCTTTTTTGGTAGGTCCAGCATTTTTTTGTCGATTGTTGTTCTGCAGTTAGTTGTGATTTTGGTGTTTTTGTAAGAAGGGGTGAGCTCAAGTCCTTCTGCTCTGCCATCTTGCCAGCCTTTCTCATAATCAATCTCCCCTTTTCAAACTAACTACTCCTCAGCTTCAGGCCCTGAACATGGATACACACACACACACACACACACACACACACACACACACACACAAAACACATTTATTCTGTACTATATATATTTACTAATCTGCTTAAAATATATCAGGCTTTTCACCAGATACAGGATACAAAGAATTAATCTAATTGAAGTCATGTTTCTTTAATAATAAATCACAGGACTAGGCAAGAAAAAATTGTTAGATATCTACCATTTATTAGCCATTCTAGAAAAGTCATCTGATTTACTCTCTAAAACAGCTCAGTGTAGCGATTGCCAGGTGAAAGCCAGAACCAGTTAAATTTAGATTTCACAGGAACAGTGAATCATTTTTTCAGTATAATATTTTCCATGCAATATTCAGGACACACTTATAATAAAAAATAATTGGGAAACACTGATGCTAAAATTTATCTGAAATTCACATTTACATTTTCATTTGCTAAATCTTGCAACTCTAGCTCAATGAGAGTAGGAATTACTCTATCCATTGTATATGGGAGTAAAGTTATGTTCAAGAAGATTAATTTAGTTGTTCAAGTTCATTCATCTGGAATTCCCTGTAATTTCTCCCCACACTAAAACTAGATATAGAGACATATTATAAAAGAAAATGGATGTACACCTGTGCATTGGGGAGGCAAAATGGATGAAATTAATTCCATCTAGATAACTTCATATGGCCAAATGTGTGAATGAAGTTTAAGAAGTGAGTAAATTGTAAGTAAAAATCAATTGATCAAAACAAATTTGAACCATTTAATTGTTATTTGACCTTACAAAATAATGCTCACCTTTACAAGATTCTCTCTGCATTTAATATTAGCATTTTGACTCATCACTCTGTGTGTTATAGAAAATTTTCCCATAGGTAATCACATTTTACTGCTTTTTTCAGAATTGGCAAATATTTATTAAGATTCTAATTCCAGATATCATCAACACAAGAAAGTTCAAATCTTATTTTATCACTTGTGAAGAAATAAACTATACTAAATAGAGGGGTCAAGTGAAATTTAAGAAGAAAATATATCCAGTTACTTTGTCTTACAAGTTCATGGTAGATCAAAAAAGAAAGCCAGAAGTCCTTACCAAGAAGCTAAAAGAATTATTTCACACATGCAGTTGTTGATGAAACAAGAATATCTGTTGCTTCCTGGTTTCTCTTTTCTAGATGGAAAAGATAATTATAGCTGACAGCTGACTTCTGATTAAAGCAATATGTGACTAATTCTTAACTTCAAATAAAGTCTGCTGTGTAGGTAGAAAAGATTCTTCATTTCCCCAAACTGTATAGGTGGACACTAAGATAAATCTCTGCTATAACTGATATAAAATGTTTAATTCTTAATCACTGAACCACTTATTAAATGGTTAAACACAAGGTATTTAATCTTGTATTTCAAACGTTTTCCAATATAAAGACATGAAATCTCACCAGCAGCTACAAAGACTATTCTAGAATAGTTAGAATACAATTTAATTTTAGCACAGTAGCTTAAAAGTTGTTTTATTTTCTTTGTATTACTTGAGAAATCTTTAGAAGATTTAAAAAGGGTGAGATTTGAGAAAAGTGGTATTTCACTGTGGGATTCCTAGGTACCACAGATAAGTCAGAAACAAGGCACAAAGTAAAGACAAAATTTTTCGAGATGGTAAAAGAGGAAAAAAAAGCACTAAGTATAAGTGCACAGTTTGATCCAATAAAGTAAAATTTGGTGAAGGGGAAGCTTAGAAAGGGATGGGGAAAATATCTCCATATCTAGACAAAGTTTAGTCAACTGATTCATTCCCAGACCAGATTTTCTTTAAATTATCAAAGAAAGATTGCCATGAATTTCAGGAAGGAAAGAATGCATTCTGTAGCCGCACTTGGTAATCATCCCAACACGTTCACACAGAAGTGTTCTGCCCCTAAGTGAGGAATGAGGGAGATGGGCAAACAGCTCAAGCTTTTCTCTGCACAAAGAGCTGTCACTTATAACCCATCTTCATGAAAGAGTCGACCCACTTCTAGTAAAGTTTCAAAACATACCCTACTTTCCAGGTGCTTGTATTTTTTTTTTTTTTTTTCCGGTACGTGGGCCTCTCACTGTTGTGGCCTCTCCTGTTGCGGAGCACAGGTTCCGGACGCGCAGGCTCAGCGGCCATGGCTCACAGGCCCAGCTGCTCTGCGGCATGTGGGATTTTCCCGGACCGGGGCATGAACCCGCGTCCCCTGCATCGGCAGGCGGACTCTCAACCACTGCACCACCAGGGAAGCCCCAGGTGCTTATATTTTTAAGATGGTCAAAACTGAGGTGAGAGAGTCCTTTCCCCCACTTTGTTTTCTCCCTGAGAGAAGAAGGCGTGACAAGTGATGGAGGAAGCCTTCTCTGTGCCTGTCTGAGCACCTGTTGTTTTTACTTCAGGAGAGAACGGTGTCAGGTCTGCTCCTGAGAACAGGACGCCTGCAGTGATCCTCTAGTGCACTTCTTTGTTCTTCTGGTGGTGTTCTTTTTAAGGGTTCCACAAAGTTCAAAACAAAGGAAAAGAAAAATACATGGAAACACTTATCCAGGAATATGAATTAGGTGCCAGAGACCAAACTATATCCTTCTTTTTCACAAAAGTTTTAAACATTTGCTCTGGTACCAAGTTCATTTAAATGTATGCAGATTTATTCAGAACTCTTTAATCTCATTAATATAACCCAGAGGTTGCAAGTACCCCCCTGATATTGTATTTGGCATCCACACTATTTTATTGACATGTATTTGATTGCCTTCAAAACTCAGAACACTGTATCTATACAGATGTGTGTGTGTATGTATGTATATGTATCTGTCACAACAGAGCTCTTTAGCACTTAATATGTCCAACATAGGATTTTAAATCATGTTCCTTGTGAATCTAGAGTGCTATAAAATAAACCTCTGAGTCTTTGCATTGTTTTTAAAGCATGTTCATAGGAAAGCAGTGGTTTCTCAATGCCTATGATAAAGCTCAGTGAAAATTAAGTACAATTAATTTGTCATTAGCTAGTTGTAAAAAACAAAGATGGATTAAGAATCTGCTGTGAAATCCTGAGATTTTTCAGGAGTATGACTTGTAACTTAGAGGAGAATTATATGCTTAGATAAAATAGGATGGGAAAATAATCTTATTAAGTGAATAAGGTATTTTCCCTCTGGTAAAGTTTTTTTTTATTGATTGAATAATAATGATTGTCAACAACATGTAGCTGACTCTGTGTGTTAGATGATAAATTCTTTCCAGGGCATTAAACAATGCCTTAATGTGTTGGTGAACAATGACTTCAGAGTATGTGGGGTTTATAGACATTTATAAATAGCCTGAACATGAATAAAGGCTGGCTGCCTAGGTATACATCTTGGAGATTATTTTTAATGAAAATTTTCTCTTCAGTCCTTGAATCTGTGAAATCTGAACAAGGACAAAAGGCAAATTTTCTATTTTCTAGCTTATTTTCAGTGTTTTTTGTTAATTTAGCTACTTCTCTTCAAGTAATTTCAAATGCCAGTCACAATCACCACAAAGAAAAAAAAGAAAAAAAATGAGATGCCAGTAGTTCAAAGGCATTTTTTTTTTTTTTTGCATAATGGTGACTTTACATTAAAATAGAATTCAGAGAAGCCAGAGTACTAAGTGGCTTTCAGGCAGAGTTCAGATTTCTTTCCCACTTACAGAAGTGAAGTGGGAATATGAAGTACTAGCTTCCTGCCAACCACAATGGGAGGCACACTTACTTTATTTTTTATATATTTTATCCTATTTGAAAACAATTTTTTCCCCACAAAGTAGAGATAAATTCTTACACCTGGATCTCATGATGAAAAATTGTATCCTCAGTAGAGGAGAACTGCCATTAAAAAGAAGGTTTTAGGAAATCAGACATTTATTTTGAGGGCTGTGAAATTTTATTATCATTGATGACATGTTACTATTTCAATCAACTCGTGAAATAATTTTGTAACTTGTAGTGGAAAGACAACATTGTATTTCCATTTGGTTAAGAAGGAAGTTTTTATAGTAGATTTTTACATTTAAACAAGAGAATGTTAGAAATTATGCTGGCCAGTATCATCCAAGAATCTATAAGTCATACTTCACAACCAAATTACTATATTTGTATTGCTAACACTGTTTTTTCAGATGGGTAGCCTACCAATATATATTGAGCAATACTGAGCGTCGTCAGTTGTTCCTTCTTTCACCCAAATGCCAATATTTCCAATTTCCTGTCCTGCGTTAAGTGCCAGGAATACAGAAGTAACAAGACAGATAAAGTGTGACCCTTACAGACATTCAGTGACCTGGCACAGGCTGTGATGGAGACAGGCTTGCACAGTGAAATCTTGGGAGCAGGAGTGTGGGAAGAAGTGAATTCAGAGAGGCGGGACCTTAAGGTGGTATAGCTGAGGCTGAAGAGGTCAGTAGCCCAGTGAAGAGCTTGGCCTTTGTCCCAAGGATGAGGAGAAGCTTCTGGGGCCTTAAGGGAACAACTAGTGATCACTGACGGTGGGTGGAGATAGCAGAGGCAAGAGGAGGGGTTTTTGTTTCTTTGTTTCTTTTAAGAGGAGCAAAACAACAGTAAGTCTGTATACTCATGGGAATGGTACAATAGAAACAAAAAAATCTTCACCTGTAAGAAAAGCAGAGTTGGCAGAGTGGTGCTCAGGAGTGTGCTAGGGCGGGGGCCCTGGGAGGAGCACAGACTTCTCCTCTACTGTGGCTGGGAGGACTCTGGGAGCCTTTTCTGAGCTACTGTTTTCTCACTGAAAGGATAGGTGGTACAATTTTGAGGAAAGACAAGGCATGAACTCACCTTCAGGGATGGGGGAGTGAAAGGATTAGGGAAACAGTGAGATTGCAGGACTTATTCCACACAATGATTTCACAGAGCAATAAAAATTTTAGAAATACTTTCAACAAAGGCAGAAAAAAATGCTGTATTACGTAAAGCCAAACAGGCAAAATTAGAAACATTTTGAAGACGATCAAATTTGTGACCTATTCAATACTTCTTCATGGTTTTCCATATTAAAATTCAATTAACATATCAGTGGGAATGAATATTTAATAGTTGAGGACACATTAAGTTTTTCTCAACCAGTTAGAGAAAGAATGGGTGAGTGGCAGCTGTAAATACAGCGTAACTAGAAGTGGGCAGACAAAAATTAAATTCTGATAGATCGGACTTCATGTCATAGAAGTCTTCAGCTTTTTTAATTAACTGAGAATATTGGTAACAAAAATGGATTGTTTGCAAAAGCTGGGACCTATTTAGCAGCTAATTTTCTAACCCATGGAGAAAACTGTCATTTAAAGTAAGTTTAATATTACAACCTTTGCAGTAGAAGTAGCAAGTAATTGTTTTTTTTTACCCCATCTATGGCATTTTAGAGATAAAAAGACATCTTTTTCGGTAGGACTGAAATGCTACTCTTAATTCTGTTTGTGGTAATTTTCTTATAATTAAGTAATCTAAGGAAATGTTACATGTCTCCGTAGCCTCTGTGGAAATGCAAGGTGCATCCTGTTTTCAAAGGTGATTCATTTGCATTACTCCACTAGAAATATATAATAATAAAGTAGGCAAAGTGAATAAATATTCATTTTATGTTTACATATAATAATTGAAGTTACCGTGGTGTCAGAAAACTAAAATAAAGAATAAATTTTGGCCTTTATCCTCTTACAGGATATTTTTATTGGCATTAGTGAGTATATCTAGGATAAAACCTTCTTAAAAAATGAGTCATTGCATAGTACATAATTCTATTATTTATTAAACAATATATTGGAAGAGCTTTTAACTGAAGGGACTCTGTATTGCAATCTAATGATTTAATAATAAAATTTATACAACTGGACCATAACTTTTAATCTAAAATCTTTAATATCAAATGAAGGATGTTGTCTGTACCATAGACCATAGTCTTTGATTATAGACAATTTAGCATTTTGTAATGCATTGCTCTGTGTTTTGGCAGTGTTTTCTTTTTCCTCTCTAACTTGTCTTATGTGATATGCCTTGTCTCCTTCAAAAGATTACATGGTCCATTAGGGCAAGTATCAATCTTAGAGTCTTTTTTGATGCCTACAATACCCATCCCAATGTTATACTTTCAGTAAATACTTGAGTTCAGGTATTACTACGGTGAGGTTTAAACCTAACTTCATTGGCTCATTTTTGTTGGTAATAACACTTGGTATTAGAAAATTTGAAGACAAAATAATTTTTGTTTAAAAATAATTTCAACATATAGGAGCATAATACATGTAAGGAATGTAAATATTTTTGACAAGTTGCCTAAAAGTATAAAATGTGAGGTATAGTTCCATAACAAGGGAGAGAGTGACCCTTTAATAAACCAGTTTGAAATTTTTGAAAAGAAAAAATATTTATCCAGTTACTTTTTATGCTGAGAGTATGCTGTTTTAATGGGGCAATAGTGTTATAATAGCAAAATCTCGAACTGCTTTAGATCTATCCAAGCCTATGTACTTTCCCCCCAGTACTTCATGGTCTCTATAGATCCAGGGTTCTGCCTCATTCATTTTATTTTATCTCAAACCCCAGATTTTGTAATGTTTTCCTAATGCACTGAATCACCCATATGCAATTTGGAAAATTACTTCCTTCTGCCCACTTCCCGCTTGATTCATATATTTATCAGCTGTATATTGAGTTCCCTCAATTCACTATCTGAATGACTAACTAGACATAAAGCTTTATTCTCCTACTCTGTCCCCAGGACTTTACGAATCAATTCACAAACTCCAGTATCAATTTTTACCTACAACACAGACCAAACTGCAGATGAAGAATAGGAATGAGGGACCCTCACAAGTAAGGATTCACGTCCTTGAAGCATAGGATTTGAAATTTTATGATAATTACACTTGCCACAAAGACGACTTTATAAACTTTGAAAAACTTCTTTCTTTTCATTCATTTAATCATTAATTGAACATGTTTAGAATACCTACTAAGTTTCAGGTCCCTTACTAATGCTTGACATATGTAATATATTGTGGGAATGTCAATCTAAAATTTCAAGGGAAATAACCAATTCATGGTTTTATATCTTAAGTTTCATCACACAGTGGATATTTTGGTTATTTCTAAAACCCTATAAGTTAGATTGCTGGTTTACACTGTAATTTAGAATTGGCATTTTAGGTCTTTTAAAAAATGTAATATCTTGAGTGTCATGCTCTCGCAGTTTTAGTGTGGAATTAACCCGAGGTAGTTTTATAGCAATAAAGGATGTCATATTGAAGAAACCTGCTAGTACTTTAACTTTTATTCTTTTATTTCCTACTCCAAAACAATTGAAAACTAGAAACTGTACCCCAGGGAACTAGCTCCCAAGTACGATCAGAAACTATTGGGACATAACGTTCTTTAGTTCTTAAATAAAATGGTATTCATTCCATTCTCTCACTAGAGAAACTATTGAGTTGGTTTTAAAATGAATCAGTATGTACCTGAGGCTTTGGATTGCTTTTTAATGCCATGGAGATATCTAGTGATTCTAAAACCTATCACAAGTTTATTGCCACACTATGAGTATAATTTCACATTACAAGGCAAGCAGAAAAGGAAGAACGAAAAGCCAACATTCTTGCCTAGGAAGGCAATTGTGAACTTGCTCAGAGGACAAACGTGGCTTATAAATCTAGGTCTCCTCATAGTAATGATTTAATATTATTGTAGGAACATGAGCAGAGAACTACTAGTGTCAGAAAGAAGGGATTATATATTATTTATACGACTTTTTTTTTTATTGTTGGTGTTGCTTCCATGGCGAGTTAAGTGCTTTTTAAATATCCTCCTGGCAATGCTGAAGTTTCCTTTGTTTGTTATGTCAGTTCCTTCCTTCGTATAGAGAAAGTGAATTAATACTGTATCATTTGTCAAAGGTCACATTTCTCTGATTTCTACTAAGTGGAAGGGGATGATGCTGAGGCAAAATACAGAACTCTATCTTCCCACCTCATTTCCATGTACAGAGTTAACACTTTAACCCCAGCCATGATATTTGCAAGCCCAGTAATGTGATTTACTATGGCATGAGGGATCTCTTGTAGTTAGGGACACTAAACTAATTCCAACTATGTAGAAAATTACAGTCAGAAATAATTTAGATAAGTAATCTATTGCTGTCTTATGTAACTAAACCATGGAAAGAGCCTGGTACAGTTGGACTCAAAGATAACTAGAACCAGAGCTGGAAACATCATAATAATGCCTTTTTATTGACCATCTCTAATTCTGTCTTCATCTGCCGGTCAAATTCCTTTATCTGGATAGACAGCAGTGCAACCAGCACATTAAATTAGAAGCGTTTCCCAGTAAAATATATGGCATCCACATTCACACCAAAATAAATAATTCAGAAAAATTTACCAGCCAGAAAACTGGTCACTTGTAGCCCTTCTTTCACTGCATTGGTTTTTATTCCAAGAAAGGAAAACAAACCTAAGAGAAGAACATTGATTAGCCAGGTTTGGGTCCCCTGCTCACAAATTTACTGCTAAAATTAACAGGCCAAAACCAACAATAAGGATTTGAGAGTTGTAGTATAGAGAATATGGCAGAAGTAGTTCCCTGAAGTTATAATAATTCATATTACTAAAGAAGAGGAGGTACTTCTGCAGGAATAAAACATAGATGATCACTCAAATTATGAAGTGAAATTTTGACCAGTAAAGCCTCTTTTATTGCATCTAAAGTATCAGAGAAATTAAGTTTTGGATGAGAGAGGATGAAGTGTGGAAAATTAAATAGACTTGCAAAGGGTTAGTCATAGTAGATTAAGCCATAGAGGGCTCTTATAGCACCTGTTATAGTAGTATTTCATAAACATAAACCTCAGTAAACATAATTTGATGAGGATAACAAAAAATTATCTAGGTGATTAGCAATGTAATCAGCAAAATAAATTAGATGGACTTTTAGAAAAATACATCATGCATATTCATATGAAAATAATTAATTCAAAGGATTGACATTTCAAAAAGGGAGAACTAATTAGAATAATAACTTAAAATATAATCTCATTAACATTGATTACTTTTACAATAGTTTAAAGAATAAGCCTAAAAAAATGAAATGAGAAATAGTAAGTAAAAGATACAGGAAAAAATCAGGTAACAAAATGCAAAAAATGATAATATATGAAATTATCTCATTTCAAAACAATTGTCAGTGTTTTTTTTCCAAAAGTAAGTAGAAAAGTGAAAAACACAGAAAGACGATAAGGAGTATAAAAATCTGGTGTTTCAGTAATTTATATTCAACTGTTAAATAATAACCTCAATTATGGAGAAAAATATAAAATTTTGCTTTTCTTCAAAAAGATGAAATTACCATGATGATGCCAAGGAGATAACAATACAAGTTATGTATAATGTAAAGTAAATTATTGGTAACATCCATCATATACAACCATTTGTGCAACAACAATAAACAATGAGAGGAAGAATTTTTAAAATCTATATTACATCTTTTATTTTATATCAGATATGATACATTTACATTTTTAATTCACTTTTCTCTTCAAACTAAATGGAAAATAATACTAAAAACCCAAGTTCACTTTTTGAATCTTTTTCGATAATGGTCCTTAACACTAAAATTTTGTTATGGGAATACACAAAGCAGGACTCAGATTCAATGCTGATGCACTTTAAAAATTGAACAACAAATTAGTTATTAGTTATTGGAAGCAAACTGCCTGTAATTGAGAGTTTTTTTTAAAGAAAAATTAGTTTCATATTTAAAGTACCGATATCCTCAGAGAATTTAGTAGTGGTACAATCCATAATTGAAAGGTTTGATTTGAGAAGTATTTTTCATGTTTATCCAAAATCAAATGACCAAATCAGATTCCAAATTTCAATAGAAAATAAAACTTTTCATATGTTTAGGGCTTATAGAGATATATTTATGATGATGTGATATGTTAAAATTTTATTCTTCTACTCTACAAATAGCGTTTTAACATCAAAATTTTTTATTATCAAAGTTTTTCATCTTAAGGAACCATGCAACTATATAAAATTAGTTGGAATATCCCAGTTGCCTTCTCTCTGGTCCTCCTGATTCCACCTTGTACTTTTATTGTTTGTTTTCAGCACAGAAGCCAAAACCTGATTTATACAATTCATATAATCCTTTTTGGTACAAAGTCCTTTTCATTCATAGTGAAAAGTCTTTGCAGTGTCCTCTGAGATGCTGCCTGACCTGGTTTGCCTCTGGACACTAACCCTCCTGCCCCTCTGTCTCACCATCCTACCACACCAGCTCCTTCCTGCTCAGCATTCCTGCTGGCTGTTTCACTCAGATGTCACCTTCGCATGAGGCTGACCCTCACCAGCGTATCTAAAATTGAATCCCACCTGCCCCCAATCCCTTCCCAACCCCACCTGCTCAGTGTTCCCCATGGCACTTATCTTTCAATCTACAGCGTGTTACTGATTGTCTATATACCCACGCTAGAACAGACTCCAGTGAGCAGTTTCTGTTTAATTCCCTAATCGGTCCCCACTATCTGCGGTACATAGTATGTATCTCAGACAACTCTCATGTACTAGATCAAGTCTTCATTGTAGATCCTCTGCAGATCTAGTCTCTGGGGTTTTATCCTTGTTCTATCCAAAGCTGTCACTAAGGTGACCAAGTTTACATGGCACACTCTGCAGGGCACAGCCCAGAATGCAGACAAGTTCACAACCTCACCACGAAGAAACAGAAGGAGGTGAATAAGTTCTCCCTTATTTAAACTTCAGAAGAAGTGATCATTTATATGACCTCTCAGAAGGCAGTTGTATGAAATTAAGCAATAGCATGGCCTTGACACTGAGTGGTGGCTGGGTGATTTTTGCATCCGTGTGTAGGTTTTCTCTCCCTTCCTGCCTCAGTGCTCTCTTCCCTCATTTCTCTCTATGGGATTTCACCCTCTGAAAAAATAGCAGCATGCTAGCTTTTATCTCCAGGTCAGGCTCTACTTTCTGAAGAACCTAGGTTAGGACAGTAGTTACTAAACAAATATTTATTTATTGAATAAATTAACATTAATTTATAATGACCAAAAGAGGTATAGAAATATTGAGTGAGTTACACTTACGCTAGGACATCCAAGGAATAGTTATAACATCAAGCCTAAAGAATGAGAAAATATTTATTCATGAGTTAACTTATAACAAGATAACTGATGTAAATGTGCTATATTTTCTCAATTTGTTTCCTGGATGTAAAGACAAGAAGGCATAAATATTTAGTGTAAGACATCTGGAAGCCCTCAGTACTGTATAAGCAATATTTTTATTTTAAGCTTCTAGTGACCTTGCATAGACAACAATCTTTAGTCCTCTAGTTTCAGAAAATACTTTTAAACTCAACATGAGTTTGTGTTGACTCATGATTATATGACTAATCTATTCACTAGACATTTTACCATTTTCCTACATAGTATTATTGTTTTCAAAAATACATATGGTCAAAACAGGCTTTGCAATATTAGAATAAATTATTGCATGCATTCTAATGAGATATTAATATTAATTTAAGACAGATATCTTTTACTAGTGTAATAACTGAGATTTGTTAAGCATCTCTCCTATCAGACATGTAAATCTCATTGTCTTCAATATTTTGTATTTGTATTTCTACACTAACCTAAATTGTTGCACAGAATGAATGCCCTCATCATGAAGATGGTTGTAATATTTAAGTCTAGGGTAAGTCTTTACATATGAATAAAATTATTTTCCTACCAATGTAATTGAAAATTTTTAATTTTAGAGCTTTAGATGAAAAATACTTATTAAGATCTTTAGTGATAATCAAATATAATATTATTTCATTTTGCAAATATAGAATTACCATAATAAGATTCCCCACAGTCATACAACTTTGATTATTTAATAAAAATATGTATTCAACAATGAATTGCATATATTCCTCTAAATTACATTTTACTTCTAGCATAAGCTTAAGAATTTATCAAAAATGGAGAGAAGAAAAATGCATCTGCATTTTAAGAAATTAAAAATTAACCTCAGAGAGAAAACTTTTTTTCATTTCAATTGGAAAAATTAGACTTCTGCCTATGTGGGTCAGGGATTTTATCTAAAGACATGTAAACTTATTAAAAAGTGTAAATAAAATGGGTAATTTTGACTATTTTAAATACCTCATGTAGGTGGAATCATACAATTCTGTCCTTCTGTGACTGAGTCATGTCACTTAGCATAATATCCTCCAGGTTCATCCATGTTGTTTCATATGGCAGGATTTCCTTCTTTTTTAAGGCTGAATAATATTCTTGTGTGTGTGTGTGTGTGTGTGTGTATATATATATATATATATATATATATATATAGAGAGAGAGAGAGAGAGAGAGAGAGAATATATACTACATTTTCTTTATCCATCCATCCATCCATGAATATTTATGTTGTCTCCATATCTTGGCTACTGTGAATAATACTGCAATGAAGTGGGATTGCTGAATCATAGAGTAGTTCTATTTTTAGTTTTTTGAAGAACGTTCATTCTGTTTTTTTCATACTGGCTGCATTAATTTACACTCCCACCAATGGTGTTGATTTCACTTTTATGAGGAATCTAAAACAGTCAAACTCACATAAGCAAAGAGTTGAATGGTGGTTGCCCAGAGTTGCAGGGGGAGGGGGAAATGAGGAGCTGCTGGTCAACGGGTATAAAGTTTCAGTTACATAAGATAAGTAAGCTCTAGAGTTCTGCTCTACAACATTGTACTGATGTTTCCCAATACTGCATTGTGTGCTTAAAAATTTAAGAGGGTAGATCTAAACTTGTGTTCTTATACAATAATAAAAATAAAAACAGATGGAGAAGAAAACATATTATAGAAATTTGGTTATATGCATTTTTCTGGGGAGACAGCCACACCAAAAAGAGTTCAAGAAATACTACTGAAAAAAATTATGGGCATTTGTTATGGACACTTGATCACCCTACTGTAGCTCTTCTTAAGACTTATTCTGATTTTCATTCAGCTCTGATCCAGGGCAGTCTCTGATTCACTGAGGCAGTCAGCATGTTTCATTTCCCTGCCAGGAGAAATTGCTAAGGGTGACGCTGTGACCACACTCACCCCAATCAGCGTGGGCCTCAGATCCCTTGATGAGAACACTTACAAGGTGACAGCCCCGATCGCTGCAACTGGAGGATGAATTGTACAGGCCACAAGTGGTAGCAGCCTTCTTGTTTGAGCTAGGGAAGTCAGCCTAGTAAAAAGTCAACTCACAGAGGAGAGTGCTGAAAAATAGCCAGGGAATAAACCTAAGCCCCTGATGAAATCCATCTGAAACTTTTTCTATCTATGGAGATTTTTAGTTACCTAAGACAATAAATCCTTGTTATCACTGAGGCCAAATTGAGTCGGGAATTATGTTATTTGCAGTGAAGAATCCTAACTGATATAACAATGATCATTAATCAACATTATATTTTCAAAGGATTTCTTTCCTTTCAAAACCTTGCTATACCTAGTTATTTCTCAATGGTATTTTATAAAAGTGCATTCTAGCTTTCAATCAGTAAAAGGTTTGATTGTTTAGCAATAAAGCACAGATATACCTATAAATGGAAATGTATCTATACACTCATCCAAGAAATTTTTGGCGGGGGTGAGTCCACCCCACACACCTGCAGGATCTTAGTTCCCCGACCAGGGATGGAACCCGCGCCCCCTGCAGTGGAAGTGCAGGGTCTTAACCACTGGACCTCCAAGGAAGTCCCCAAGAAATATTTTTAGAGCACAAGAGGTAGCTTAAAGAACTTGAACATTAAGCCATAAATGACATTATTAGGTACAACATTGTATGTTGACTACCCCAGGCATTGTTTAAACCATAATGTTTTAAGAGACCACACAGATCCTTACAATAGATAAGATTTTTACTGTCTTTATATTCAATTTATTTACTTACCATATAACAGATATATACATTCAGAGACATGGTCAAGGGTGTAAATTGATATTGAAATTATTACTTGAGTTTTAACCAATTCAGTAACTAAACTAATAGTGTCACAAAATAATGTTAATGTTAAAATTATTAAATCTACAATTTAAAAAGGACTTTCCCTTGTACCACATAGCAGTTGGTAGGTTATCCTACCATTTTAAACCTGTAAAAGTATAACTTTAGCCAGTGACTACATATCAAGCAGAAGAAGTGGTAGTAAATAAGGTCAGGGCCAGTGGCAGAAGAGGGTCAAATGAGACCTTGGGCTGCAGAAAGTAACAGCACCCTATGCCCAACCCTGCTTCTGCCTGCCTGCCCACCTCTCAGTTTAGAGATCTGAAAAAGTAAAGTGGCAAAGTTGAGGTGAAAAGGGGCATAATGAGTATGAAAATAGTATATGAAATGCTTCATAAGAATGAGGTCATCTTTATTGTTTTTATTATCTATGATATATATATATTTTTTTTGCGGTACACGGGCCTCTCACTGTTGTGGCCTCTCCCGTTGTGGAGCACAGCCTCCGGACGCGCAGGCTCAGCGGCCATGACTCACGGGCCCAGTCACTCCGTGGCATGTGGGATCTTCCCGGACCGGGGCACGAACCCGTGTCCCCTGAATCAGCAGGCGGACTCTCAACCACTGCGCCACCAGGGAAGCCCTATTATTTTTATTATTATTGTCATTAGTTGCTGTGGCTTGGATGGTGTACCCCCAAAAGTCCTTGCAGATGTAAAGAGGAAACCATACTGGATTAGGGTGGGCTCTGAATCTGATGCCTCATTCCCCTAGAAGGAACGAGAGGTGTGGAGTCAGTCAGGGGAGATGGCCATGTGAAGATGAGGCTGAAATCGAGTGATGGAGTTGCAGCCCAGGGAACAGAAAGGACTGCCAGCAACCACCAGAAGCTGGGAGGAAGCACGGATGGACTCTTCCCTGGAGCCTTCAGAGGGAGCATGGCCTTGTCGATGCCTTGATTTCAGACTTCTAGCCTCCAGAACTGTGAGAGAATACATTTGTTGTTTTAAGTCATTCTGTCTGTGGTCATTCATAACAGAAGCCTTGAGAAACAAATACATTAATCTAAAGAGAAGCACATAACTCAGGAGGCGCATCACTTCTTGAGCCCCTGCTTCCTGGTGCTCTAAGCCTCCTGAATCAAGATCTGTTATTTTCTCCTAGCGGCTATTTATTCTAACTGCAGGAAGAAGTGGTAAATGGTTTTGCTTTTTTAAGAGTGGCACAATTTAGGGGTGCCAGCCTAATGAGGTTCAGTGCAGACAAGATCAACACTTGCTTACTTTAACCTCTTCCAGCTCCTCCACTGATTGCCCTCTGAAATCTCAGCCCTGCCATACCTAAAGTATTCTAGACATAAGGCAGCCTGTATTAAGACCTTCTCAGTCTGCCTTTGCAGGGTGGTTGTTTGTGCAGGCTAGGAATTTGTGTAATGGGTGTTAATCCTCAGCCCCTGCATTTTACCTCAATTCCTTCCTCCTTACATCTAACCAGTGGTCCAAGGCTCACTCCTGGGCTGACATCCTCCATTTGTATCTCAGCATCCGCTCTCCACCATGATTCATAGAAGAAGTTGACCCAAAGGGACCCCAGACTTTGGTGTGGGCTGGAACATAAAAAGCCCCAGAGGGACATCAGCAGGGGGGAGGAGAATGAGGTCAGAGTGTTTGTTTTCTTGCTTCCCCCATGAGAGGGATTGCCAGCTGGGACCTTGACCAACAGTCCCCACTCCTCTCCAGGAGGCTGTCTCTGCACAGCTCTCTCCATTGGGTTCCAGGAACCCTTTCCTCCTCTCCTGCCTCAGGCCCTTTTCCTGAGGCTCCTCCCATTTTCTAGCCCCAGGTTTCTGCTCCAATCCTACAAGTCTCTTATAACCTGAGCATGAGTTTTCAATAATCCTTTGGCAAAAAATTTTCCTCAAATTGTCCCATTTGAATATGTCAACTTTTTGCTATTAGAATTGTTTGGTCTCAGCTCTCAATGTCCTCATGGGGCTCCGTTTAGGGGATCAGCCCTCTGCTACCTCCTGTTTTATTCTTTTCAGTATCCAAATGCCTGATTGTAAACCCCAGCTGAGTGGATGGGAAATTTCTCTTCTAGAGGTTGACCAGCTAGATGAGGACCCTGCCACTCATCCACTTATCAGATATGTGTTCAGTAACACCTCTGAGACAGGAACCATTCTAAGCCAGGAATAAACTAATGACCAAGAAGACTGATATCTATTCTCATGGAGCTTGCAAATCTAAGGAGAATAACAACGGATACAAGAAAACAATATATATTTTAGACAACTCTTTGTGGATTCAAAATCTTTTAAAAATTCCTTTCAGGAATTCTATAAATGTTGAGTTTTTTCAGTCTCTGAAGTACATTTTATCTTGCTGATTATACTCTGAAGCTTTAGTGCTAATTAGTATCTAAAAGTATAATTTACTTAAGAGTGTTATTGAGGTTTAATTGATATATATTATCAATTTCACCCATTTTAAGTAAATATGCAGAGTTGTACAGTCATCACAAAAATCTAATTTTAGAACATTTCCATCACCCCCAAAAATCTCTTTGTACTCATTTGCATTCACTCTTCATTCTTATTCCCCAGTCCAAGGTTATCATTAGACTATTTATTTGCCTATAAATTTTCCTTTCTTTGACATTTCATAAAATGAACTTGTACAATATGTGGACTTTTGCCTCTGACTTCTTTTACATAGCATAATGCTTTGTAGTATTTAGTTTCAGTACTCTATTCCTTTATATTACCGAATAGCATTCTGTTGTGTGGTTATGACACAATTTTTAAATCCATTTACTGCTTGGTGGACATTTAGGTGGTTGTTTCCACGTTTTAGCTGTTATGAACAATGCTGCTATAAACATTTATGTACAGGTATTTATGTAGACACGTTTTTATTTCACTTGGGTCTATACCTAAGAGTAGAAACACTGGCTTGTAAGGTAAACTTATATTTAACTATTGAAGAATCTGCAAAACTGTTTTCCAAGTGGCTAAACCATTTTGCATTCCTATCCACAATGTATGAGCCCCCATTTCTCCACGTTCTCATCTACATCTGCCTTTGAATTATAGAGACTGTAATGAAGTGATAAGTTATTAGGGTTTTAGTTTGCATTTTTCTAGTGACAAATGATGTTGAGCATCTTTTCATTTACTTAATGATCACTCATAAATCTTCTTTGTTGTAATGTCTATTCAAACATTTTCTTCTTTTTTATTTGTATTATTTGTCTTATTACTGTGTTGTGCTTTTTTGGGTACAAACTATTCACTAGATACGAGATTTATAAATATTTTCTCCCAAACTGTCATTTCATTTACTTAATATAATTTTTTATACCATATATGTGTGTGTATATTTATATGTATGTATATATACACATATAGGCATGTGTGTATATGTATATGTGTGTATTTATATATGCATATATGTGTGTATATATAAATAATATATATTTTATATATATCAAATTTGCCACACCCACACTCTTTGAATCTTGTACATTACCTACCTTTCAGTCAGATTCAAGCCAGATTCTGTATCTTTTCTTCCAAACTGCCCTGAATTTGCATGAAATTGAAAGGTCTAATTCTGTAACTTTGGGACTTAAAGAGGCTCAGAATGTACACCTGTCTCCTCAAAATTAGCCCATGCACTAAATTTAGAAGAAAAAAGTCACATGATGGCACTATTCTAAGTATTGACACTGTCATATTTGTGTTGTGAAAAGTGCATCTTCATATCACTTTACTGTCGTGAGCCTAAATAGCAATAATCCGTCATCACCATCACAGTCCTCACTGTCTGGCATTTAAGACTGCTCAAACCACAAGAAGTCCATGATGCTCCACATTGCTGTGTAATTTACTTTTATATCATAAGCACCATTTTATATACCAGAAACAACTAAATAAATATATGGTAATTATTCCTTACACTATGATTTTCTTATTTAGAATCATCACTTGCTACAAAATTTACATAACCATTAACTGAAAGAACAGGAAGATTTAGACGATCTAAATGAAATCTTTCTCACTCCTCGCAGCAAAGTACTTTGGATCAGCCAGCAGGACATCTTCCACTGCTCATATAATTTTAGAAAATTATGAAATAACCTATTTGTGTGCACATGGTGGGGAATCTAAATGAAGCTCTCCGTTATTTTATAAACTGTGCTTCTACAACTTTAGCAAAATTTTTATGACTTTGTGAATCACAAAGAAATAACACATTATTGTACAACTTTAGCAAACTTTTTTACAACTTCTACAACTTTAGCAAAATTTTTATGACTTTGTGAGTCACAAAGAAATAACACATTATTGTATACAGGAAATATGTCACTAAATTAAAGTAGAACATTGTGCTACTATAAGATTTTAAGAAACATTATTTTTAACAGGCTACCTTTACAGAGAAACAGGTAAATTACAGTCAGTTACTATAAGCACCATGCTCTCTTCCCCAATTGATTTTTGTAACTCACCCCAAACTTGGATGAAAAGGCAGGAACACTTCCTTTGCTCTGGTGTTATTAATGATTTTCCAGAAGGCTTCGCCGGCTCGGAAGACCCATCCTGTAATTAGGTAGCACACATTATGATAAAACTGATAGATGGGCATATCCAAGGCAAGAGATAGATAAATAAATAACTTAATGTGTAGATTATAGTTACTTTGTTTCTTTTGGGTGTGAGAAAATATCAGCACATTGGAAGGAATACTCATTTTTAATTTTAGCTTAAATTTGCTTTCTGCAAACATTTAGGGTTAAAAAAAAGATGAATGAACTTTTCAAAAAGTGAAACACGACAAAAAAAAGCCAATCTGAATAAAATGACTAAAATAAGAGCTGATCAGTTTTGTAACTTGAGAAGATCAAAAAATGAAAATAATGGTGCAATAGTCTCCCTAATTTTTGTTTGTTTGTTTCCTCTGCTAGAAAACTTTGCATAGGCTGATAGGCTTTTTTGTCTGTGTTAGAACACCCTCCTGCCCCAATCTAAACCCTTTTCGTGCCAAGTCCTATCAATGCTCCAGGTCTCACATCACAGAAGCACAGGGCTGTGGTGTCTTTGACTGGTGGCTCCTTGGGGACGGGAGCCACCTGCTTTCTTCCCTCCGCATCCGTGTCTAGGAGCAGGTGCAGTGCTTAGCACGGAACAGCCCTCAATCAACACTTTATGAGTTGAACAAATACATGAGTTCACATTACTTGTGAGCAGTAAATTGTGAAGGCTGAACATACCAAAGTTTGAAGCAACAATGAAAATTACAGGCAACTAATTTACCCTTCATAAGTTAATAGCATAATTAATCATTATTGTGATACATGCTAATCAATTATAAATGGTAATGTGTTCACAAAATTAGCATGCTGCCCTCCCTCTGGCATAGTCTTGCCACAGCTTCTGTGAATTAAGGAAGAGAAAGAAAGGGGCAAGAAGTATGAAGAGTGAAAGACACTTGAGGCCTCTGGATTCTCTGCCTCTGAATTGTGTTGAGAGGAATCTGAGTTCTGACCCACAGCCTACGAGCAGAAGCCTTAGTTTCCCTAAGTGATTTCATCAGAGGGACCGTGTCAACAACTGCTCTGGACTCCCCTGTCTAAGGGACAAGGGGGACCACCCCAGAGCCCTAACTTTCCCCAGGGACTCTGGTGAAGGAGCAGAGAGGGATGCAGATTACTGGTCTCTCTTAATTACAAAATCGCTTATTCCTCTGTGGCCGAGCTGAAGATACATGGAAGCATGGTGAAGAGGAAAGCCATGGTTCTCATGTTCACGGAGCCTTCATAGACAGGACGGTAGAAATGAATTAAATAATCACAGAAATAGATGCACAACTGCCATTGTGAGATGTTTTGCAAATGAGAGTTTCTCAGGCCCTGAGTATATTTCATGGGAATGCCATGAATCTTCAGAGGAATCTCAAAGTCATGTTTTCTCCTGACTAGTTCCCCTTGAATCCCTTTATTTGGGTGAAGGGGACCAGGGCGGACAGAGCACTGCTTCCTTTCCCTTCTTTGTGGGACTGGAATCTACATGTTGGTAGAGCAGGCAGGGCTAGAATTTAAGTTCTTGGCATAAAACTGCCCTATCAACACTTTTTGGAAATTACCATGAACCAAAATATATTTGACTTAACAAACAAACAAGCTAAAAACAACAAAAGTAAAAGAGAGAAAGGTAATGGTCACATAAATATAGATTAAAACTTGTCTTTCTGAGATTGGGTCTAGAAATTCCAGTAAACAGAGATATCCTTGAATAATGTCAGTGTCATAAAACTACCAGCACTCCCCCTACATGTAAAGATCATGAGTCCTTTCTTGGGTTATAAAGAACAGACTCCCATGTAGGTCTTTATATAATTCCACTTTTAAATCATTTCGTAATAAAAAGTTCTGGTAATAATTGTCCATTTGTATTTAACAAGATATGAAAAATGTTCTCTCACATTATCCCCAGTTGTTTGCTGGTATTAAAAAATCACAGATACATTTTACCCTCTTTCAAAAATAACTTAAAATATGCTTTATTTAGTCCTTTAAAGAAATTGTTTCCCAAGAGAAATAACCATGTGTTAAAATAACCTTGTATTAAATGCAATTACTAGATATAATTGGATATACCCCTTCTTTCTGTTGTGTGAGAGACCTTAGCTGGTTTATTACCCCCATTACAGCAGCAGCCTATTGATGGCAAGCAAATATTTGCTCCCCTTTGGGTTTGGCATACCCAAGAAACTGCTGATACCTGGCTTATTCTCAGTTATCAACAGGTTCTTGATTAGATGTGGCCAATCAAATCCTTAGACAGCAGTTATTTATGTATATACATAGGTGATCTGTCATGTTACCCAGCAGTACACAAGCTCCCCCTCTAATAACACATGTTTCTTTATATCATCAGAGAACTTTTAAAAAAATACTAGTCCTGCATTTTCCACAGTGCTTCTGAAGAGGGGTAGGTAGGGGGAGTGTTGATCTAAAATTGGTATTTCAAGTTACACATTTTACACTAGTTCATTTAAGCAACAGTACCTTTATTTATTGTCTACTTTTATATGGATTTTTAAAATTAAATGAATGATATCATTTATAATAATATTCCCCAAGGCCTGTATAGCTTTGTTTATTTCCCAGGACACCTAGTGGCTGTAAATTAGCATGTGCCCATGTTGGCAATGGAACAGTAGTCCTGGCATCATTCACAAGAGCTGGTGCTCTTCCCAAAGAACTCTATTGCCAAAAGCTAGGAGGGGACTCCAAGAGGGAACACGTTCCTAACAATCCTTTCATCAACCAGTAGACAGGTGGGCTCTCTGGCAGGTACACATACCGCCTTGTCAATAGTGTATTACATCAAATAGCTGCACATATTCTGTCCTTCACCCTGAAATAGCCCATGACCAGAAAGGCAAAAATACATTAAAGCAGAAAATGCCTACATTGGAAAGATAAAAACTAAGTTTATGTTTAAACTAGTTCAATGAATCCAGCAGAGGGCCCAAAAGTCAGGCAGACAGTGTAACAGTTTCAAAAAAAAAAGTCAGTTTTAACTCTATCTTGGATAAGCAATCATTCTGCTACAGAAGAAGCTGGATTCAGACACAGATAGTAAAGAGCAAATGCATTTAAGCTCCATGTCACAGGAACACTTTAACTTGTTAAATATTAAAATCTATTTAGTGTTTAATAAGAATCAATATAATCTCTGTAGAAAAATTATACACTCAGTTCATGGGGATGAATACGCTAACTTGTGCATTTCATGTAATTGAAGCCAACGGTCCAACTTTTTCAGGAAAGTAATAGTGCATTTACTATAGTCATCTAATACATGTGCTTATGAATTTTTTTAGGTGCTACTCAATTTGAAATGATTGCTCTCACACCGGAAGTCACTAGAAAATAATAGTCTAAATTATTTTTTGAATTGCTTTCTTCACTAGAGGTTGCAATGGTTGAATGGACAAGGATTAGTAAAATTCCTCAAATCATTTTTCATTTGGGCACAAAAATAGACAACAAGAGGTGTTAGACCCCTGGGTCAGGAACCTGGTTCCACTCTGGGAACCTGAGCCAGTGACCTGCCTCAGTGTATACTTCAGTTTTATTGTTCTGATAATCGAATAATAATAGTACCCACTTCGTTTTATTTTTTTAGTCAGGAATTAATACCAAAAAAAAGTTATTAATGTGAACAAAAGAAACCCCTGACAGCAGTCTGGCATGAACACTCCCATCTCTGAGGGGATTTTATTTCCTGTGATAGCAACTTCTCCTGGGTATGTGGACATCCTGTGATGCAGGCTAAACAGATGTAGGGGAAAAAGGAATTGCTCAAATGGAAACTAAATAATTGATTGATATTAAGAATATACACTACTATGTTTTCCATCATAGCTGTAGTTTTAAATCCATCTACACCAAAGGTCAATTATTCTCATAGTTAAGTCCACAACACCCAGCACTGTGTTTGCACATAGTAGGTGTTCACTAAATAAATAGAATAAATAAAATGCATAAATAGAATGAATAAATGAATAAATAGAATATATAGAATGAAAAACTGAATGAATTCATGAACTTACCCTGTGCTCACACTATTGTGACACCTCCATGAGGCGAAAAAAAAAAAGATTTTTTTAGTTCTATGAATTTTTAATATATATTAAAGTAAGTTAATTGATACTATACAGCTGAATTTCTTGGCTGGGAGTTAACAAGCATGAACAAAGTAGTTTAATGAAGATAAAAATCTAAATTAACGTATTCTATCTGCAATAGCTCCCACTAAGTATCATGAAGGCAGAATACATCATTCATTCACAACCCATCGCCCTGTTCCAACAATTCTCACAATTCTTCAAGCTCTATCATGCAGAACGCACCAGAAGCCAGGCTACTTTGTCCATGGCTAGCAAGGGGGTATGAAGGTCCTCAAAATGACTCTAATTACTGCTGTTTGCGAGATAGCCTGAATATTTAAGTGAGTAAATTAAACAAGGGTGAAGGGGTGAATCTTAGATAAAGATTGAAGACTGCAGCAGTTGTTTAAGACATGCAGGGCGGGACTGAGTGAGTGACAGAAAATTACTCAGGAAAAGAGATGTTCTTGCACAGCTGCTTTAATTCAGAGAGAGGGAGGGAAGGAGAGAGAGAAAAGGAGAGACAGAGAGGGAGTGGTTCCTCAGTTCTGTGCAGGCACAGCTGAGAACCCCCTAAGTCACTGCTCAGGCATTTACTCAGCTACCTGAATAACTAGGTTTTTGAACAACTTATTTTTCTTCTTAGGGCTTCTTCTCAGCAACATATATCAATTTGCTTAATCAAAAATATCTCATATACATGGGAAATGAGAAATTTAAGTGCCATCATTAATCTATTCAATTATTCAGAAAAATTTATTAAGCACCTGTGCCTACCCTCTAACCAGTTTGGGAATAAACTAGTGAACAACACAGACAAAAATACTTGCCTCATAAAGCAGGCATTAACAGTAGGAAGGCAATTTTGTAAATAAGATAAATATGATGTGAAAGGGTAATTGATGCCATGCAGAAATATAAAGCAGAGAAACAAGGACAGGGCCTCTCAAGCTGGAGGGAGGGAGGCGACAGCAGTTTTAATAGGGCAGTCAGAGTGGACCACACTCGGAAGGTAGAGGTGAGTGAGAGAGAGATTAAGTTCTGCAATATCTGGGCAAAGCTGTTCTGATAGGTGGAGAAATTAAATAACAGAGATGTATACTGAGATACCAGTTCTCACCATCAACGTTAAATATAGATTAAAACGTGTTATAGGGCTTCCCTGGTGGCGCAGTGGTTGAGAGTCCACCTGCCGATGCAGGGGATACGGGTTCTTGCCCCGGTCCGGGAAGATCCCACATGGTGCGGAGCGGCTGGGCCTGTGAGCCATGGCCGCTGAGCCTGCGCGTCCAGAGCCTGTGCTCCTCAACGGGAGAGGCCACAACAGTGAGAGGCCCGCGTACCCCAAAAAAACAAACAAAAAATGTGTTATATGGGAGGAATAAGCATGAAGCCTTAATTACTCCTTTTTTACTTTTAATAATAACTACAAGTATTTATCATAACCAACCATATTATAGTGTGCCAGCTAGATTCTTTTTTTTTGTCATTTTTTTGCATTTTCCATTCTCTTAGTACATATTCGCTTATTGTGAAATATTTTATTCATATTCAAAGGATAGAGAATAGTAAACATCAAGTAGCAAACCCTTAGCTTTAACAAATCTCCATATTTTTCCATATTTACTTTTAAACATATGTTAAATATAACATTAAAGACAAAATTTAAACCTCCAGTAAGACCACTTCTGAATCTCCTTTCCTGGAGGTAGTGTTTACTATTACTTTATAAATTGTTAAACCATTTAAATATAGGCCCCCCCAAAAGGAAGTATCATTTTGGAAACTTTCATACATTGTATAAATCCCATTCTCCTATATATATCTGTTGACAGTCTGCTTTTTTAGGTCAACTATTTTTTTGTGCTTTTTTAAAATTGAATGTAGTTGATTTACAATGTTGTGTTAGTTTCAGGTGTACAGCAAAGTGATTCAGTTTTATATATATATATATTTTCAGATTCTTTTCCATTATAGTTTATTACAAAATATTGAATATAGTTCCCTGTGCTATAGAATAGGTCTTTGGTCGTTTATCTATTTTATATATAGTAGTGTGAAGGTCAGCTACTTTGTAATTGATCCATTTTGATACACATAGTTCTTATTCATTTATTTATTTTCTATTGTTGTTGGGTTTTTTCCATACAACCAATGTTCCAAAAATTTTTAATTTTGTAAATGTCTCCTTGTGCATGTGTGGCTTCTCTAGAGCTAGTAACTAGAAGTAAAATTGCTGGGTCAGAGTATACTAACACCCAGGACTACACTAGACAACTCCAGTTTGCTCTCACAGTGGTCTGTATTCTACCCTGTGTAGGGTGAGAGCTATCGTGTCTCCACATCGTCACCAGCGGTTGGCATTGTCAGACTTATTAATTTTTGCAAACTCTAGGATGTGAAAAGGTACTTCATAGTTTTTTGTTTTCTGTTTTTGTTTTTTTGCCGGTATGCGGGCCTCTCACTGTCGTGGCCTCTCCCGTTGTGGCGCACAGCCTCCGGACGCGCAGGCTCAGCGGCCATGGCTCACGGGCCCAGCCGCTCCGCGGCATGTGGGACCTTCCCGGACCGGGGCACGAACCCGTGTCCCCTGCATCGGCAGGCGGACTCTCAACCACTGCGTCACCAGGGAAGCCCCATAGTTGTTTTTGTTGGCATTTCCCTGATAACGTGTGAAGTTAAAAATCTATTCAAATATTAATTATCCATTTGGATTTCCTCTTCTGTGAATCACCTGTCTCCATCACATTCTATATTTTGTAATGACAAAAATACTTTATTTCCATGAAAATATCTAACACTGACTCAAGTAATTGGAACTTAATAATGAAGATCTTCCTACTGGGCTGGGGCCTCCCAGTATCCCTCAAACACATCTAGTGCTGCTTTAGAGAAAGACTGTATCAGGGACTAATTCTGATCCCCTGTCATCATTCATGTGGTCTACAAAGTACAATTAAACATATAAACACAAGCACCAACGTTTCTAAGTTCAAATCCTCATCTATTATTTTTTATGTGTGACTTTGGATAAGATGCCGATCTCAGGGTCTCAGTTTCCTCATCTTGAAATGAGATATAACTCCAACCCCCTAATTCTAAACACAACAGGATTGTTGGGTGTATATAATAACTGGTAACTGATGTAAAGTTAGCCTAGTGTCTGGCGCACAGTAATTATGATGGTGATGATGTGTTAGACACAGCATATTATATAAATCACATGACAGCTGAGGCACATCGAGATGGGAGAAAAGCCTTCAGTAATCACATTTCGGTCTATGTAATTTGTTTCTTTCTACATGGAATGTAATTATGTTTTAAACCATTATGTTTTTCCTCGTCTCCATAGGTTTTTATTTTCTACTTTTGTCCTATTAAGTAATTTTTCATTCTCCATTTCAGACAAAACTTCTCTCCACTTGCGTAGATGGCCCTGCAAACCTTAATGAATGCCGTGAAAATGCTTTGAATCTTGTCAGTGAAAAACATTGTGAAAATGTCACTAGTTTTCATTTTCACGTGACTTAAGACAGTGAATCACTAGATACAAAATCATATCCTTTTCCAAAATCTTAGCAAGAAATGACAATCTTAGAAGTTGGCTATAACTGGAAATGTCATTTGATTGCTATGCTACAAAATAATATCCTTGACCCCAGCACTAAAAGCTGGGTTAAAAGTTTCAGTACCAGAGACATCCCTTGTAATTGACTGGGAAGCCCCCTAAGAGACTAGAAATTGAGGGATCAAGATAGAAAATTATGGAAGCAGCATGAGACAGCTGATGCCTATGAGCACTGAAATCTAATCACAAACTGAAATAAGACATATTCAACCACAAGTTTAAAATAGTCTCTAACATTTCTTCCATATTCATATCAAGAGAAACCACCGGATTAATGATTAATGATTGATTAATGATTAATTAATGATTGGATTAATGATTGATTAATATGATGGACTTTCAAATTTGCCACCCTCTTTTTTCTTCCACATAACTTAAATGTTACATTTGGAAATCATCATTTTTATCAGCTGTCCCACACAAACCCTTGTCCGCTTCCCCATCCTTATTTCTCACACTTTAAAGTTGCATTAGCACCTTAATGAGCTAATGCTCTTGCCATTTTTTATTCAAAAATTGTCCTTGAATGTGTTGCAATCAAGGTAAAAAAAACAATTTTTGAATTGAAAGTGAGCACACTGCTGAATAACAGCATCTTGAACTTGTGGACTGCACAGCTGCTGTTACTGGAGGGAAGAGTGTTATGGTCCAGCTGGAGGAGAGGCAGCCTCGGGAGAAGATGCAGAGGTTCAGAATGTCACAAAACAACAGTCTTCCTTGTGAAAAGGAGAAAGACACAGAAAGAGAAGTGCCAACTGTTTTAATCTTTATTTTCATTATAAATCTCCTTGCTTGCTATACGAAATTCAAATAATGCAATGATTATGTTAAAACTGACAGTTTCTCATCCCTTTCCAAAGCCACCTCCACATAGCACCAGTTCAACAGTTTTGCTTTTCTATTTTCAAGCCTGTTTTAATACATAAGAAAGTATATAATTATATAAATATTTTAAAGTGATAATATATATACACATATAAATGTGTATATGTATACATATATCAACTGTAACTTATTTTCACTGAACCATATATCATGGATATTTATCACATAAATACTCTTTGTATAAACTACCTATTTCTCTGTAAATGCAGCAGATTATTCTGATGTATCATTGAATGCATTTATCCATTCCCCTACTGGTAGACATTTGCATTCTTTGCTTTTTTCTTACTGCCAAGCATGAAAAACATTACACAGAAATATCTGTATATTTAAGAAAAATATATATGTCACGTAAGAATGTTTACTTGAAGGGGGATTTCTTGGTTATGAGACAATCATTTTAAGTGGGCATAGAATCTACAATGGAAACTTCCAAATATATCACACCAATTTGTGCTTCTACCAGCAGAGTGTGAGAATGAGGGGTCCCTTGTAAAACTGTCAATTTGACATAATCAAGTCTTTCTAAGATTGTGCCAATTTGATAAAGTAAAAAGGGTATCTCACTGAATTTGCAATTTTTATTTTCTTGACATCTAATGAGGTTAAGAATCTTTGATATGTTTATTGTTTATACAAATACCTTTCTGAAAATAATTGATTTATAATTGAATCACTGTGCTGTGCACCTGAAACTAATGTGACATTGTAAATCAGCTAGACTTCAATAAAATAAAAAAAACCCTTCTATATATTATGATACATACTATATGTATACATAATATGTATATATGTTATGTGTCCATATGGCTTTTATTTATGGAACACTTTATTACATGGAAGTTTGCAGTTTTGATGCAATCAAATATGCAAATGGATTTTGAGATTGTGTAATTATTAGAAGACCTTCACTTTAGACACCCTGTTCTATAAAATATTTTCTTCTAAAAATATTTTGTAGATTTATGTACTTTCTGCCCTTAATATATTGTTTTGTTGTTCCTGTTTTCTTGCTTACTGTGACACATGCAGATGGAATAAATCATTTCCTGCTCTTCCCAAGTTTGTCTTTAGTTTCAAACACACATAAGACACTTTCAGTGACTATAAATCCTACCTGTTTACTTTGAATATACATAATATATTATAAAACATTATAAGCCTTTTCCTTCATACCATCATTTAAGAAATATCTTGTGCTCCCTCAAAAGCCTTTACCCCTAAATTTGGTTCTATTTCTATTCAAGCTACGAAGGCTTCATGCAGGCTGGTGTCTTCATGAATATTAACCCTGCAGCTTTAGAATTCACCTGCTAGTCATTGTGGGTCTCTGACCATTCTAAGTGAAAGCAACTTAGGGACACTTTTATGTTTTAATTAGGATCATAATTTCTTCATGATTTAATCTATCTGATAAATGTTTCCCTACTAAGTACATTTCATGCGTAGTTGGAAAGAACACTTGAATATGTTAGAGAACCCAAGTTCTAGTCCAGTGGATCTAACGGTTGTGTGATTTAATGAGATCCTTTATCCACCCTACACCTTGCCTCCTCTTAAATTCTGGCTGGACAGTACATCCTTTAGAGAATTATCTGTTTCATGTTTTATTCCTCCCCCTGAGCAATCTATATCATGACTTTTGAACTCATTTACTAGCTTCCATTTTTGTATTCAGATTATATATTATATTTTTAATTAAACACCCTGCCTCTTTCCTCAAATTGTCTTTAGGATTTCCCAGCTATTTTTTCAGCTAAAATTGCTTTAAGTAAATAATTTCAAAGATTAATTATTACTGCCACTTTCTTTCATTTCTTTCCCACAAAGTTCAACAAGTCCATTGTTGAAATTGACCGTTTTCATTATTCTACTCACATTTCTCTCATCTAACTCCCTTTACTGCCTTATAAAGAGAATTATTACTCTCTTTTTTCCTTTGTTAGAATTCTTCAAGCTTCCTGTGATGTTCCTATCCAAAGATGTAAGAGAAATCACCCAGAATGATTGTCCAAAGATGTCACATCATTGGCCTCATCTTTCTCATAGCCCGCTTTTAGAAGTTGAAACCTTGATGTACGTAACCCATATCAGCTCCCAACATCTGCCAAATCCTTCTGAAGTGTGCAGGCTACCATTTCTCCTCTAGTAAAAGAAAATAGACACCATACATAAAGTCAAACATACCAGTGAGCCAGCCAAAATAACAAAAAATAAGATTATCACTTGGAAATCATGTCAATAAAGCACATGTCTATTCCCACGATCTGATAGATTGCCAGAGCCACAGATGCTGCTATAAGGGAGCAGCAAGGCAAGCCCATTCTTGTGACCCTCAGTACAACTTATGCTAAGAAACTGCCTGGGATGGATGGGTATACTAAGATCTTATATTCTAATCCACTCATGTGGAGACATCTCAGTGATCTGGAGAATCTGCTACCTGTATTAAAATCTAAAGTCTCTAAAACTTCTAAACAGATAAATATCCATAATCTAGCCTCTATCTTCAGGCTTCTCAAACTTAATACACCTAAGAATCATCTGAAAATCTTGTAAAAATGGAAGATTTTAATTCAGTAGATGAGGGTTGGTGCCTAAGATTCTACATTTCTAAAAACTTCCTGGGAGATGCTGACACTGTAGCTCTGTGGACCACACTCTGAGTCCCAGGCTTCAGATTTATTCTTTTCATGAGAGAAACTGCGGAGTGTTTCCAATTATGAAAACAATTACTCTGACCAATAATGGTGACTATAAAATAGTTCACATTTATATGGCATTTCAAGTTGACAGAGCACTTTGACATTTGTTAACTCCTTCTGATATTCACAATAACTCCCTGATAAAGGCAGGATATTAATTATTCAGAAGAGAAGTTGAGGAACGTTAACTTTCTTGCTCAATGTCATGCAACCAGTAAGTGGCCAGGTGATCTGTGCAGTTCTCTCAGACACAGAGACAATGTAACAAAATAGCTAAGAGCGCTGGGCTTTAGATATTGCCTATCTTTGAATATCGTACAAGTTACTTAACATCTCTATTTTAGTTCCCTCATTTATAATCTGAATATGCCTATTTCATACACTTGTTAGATCTAATAATCTCTAAATTTCCTAGTATAGGTGGCTGTCACGCGGTAATCACAACTTAAATGGTAACTGCTGCTGGTGTTTTGTTGTCATCCTTGTTATTCCAGAACTCTGTAGAATTTCCCCATACCTCAGCAAAATCTTAGTGCCCACCTGCAAGGAATATCTAACTTCCTTGAAGCACTTGACCATCATGGACTCTACATGAAAAATATGATGGGATTAGACACCACAGTGAGCCTGTTTTCATTGTGTCTCTATTCAAGCAGGACATGTGGGAGAACTTGCAGGGTAGCTGCCTATTGATGTATTGTTATGTACATAAAGAATTTCTGCCTGCAGAGTTTCTACTATGGCTCCTTTCACAAGCCTACAAATCCATGCACATTTTCTTGAAGTGCAGAATAGAAGTTATTTTTTGGATGGTGAAATACTGATGAACCATTATACTTGGCTAAGCTTCACATGACTTCACCACTTATCGTTTCTGCAGAGGTAGATGAGCAGTGCCCCTAGGAAAAACTGAAAAATAACCTCTACGTCAGTGACAGATAAATGAGAAAAAGCAAAACAAAAGAAAGGGTTGTACCGTATTGATATTACTAACATCCAGGCTTGAGCAGCACAGACTTTTTAAATGTCTTGCCAGGGACTTCCCTGGTGGCACAGTGGTTAAGAATCCACTTGCCAATGCAGGGCACCTGGGTTCGAGCCCTGGTCCGGGAAGATCCCACATGCCACAGAGCAACTAAGCTCGTGCGCCACAACTACTGAGCCTGTGCTCTAGACCCTGCAAGCCACAACAACTGAGCCTGCATGCCACAACTACTGAAGCCCGTGCTCCAAAACAAGAGAAGCCACTGCAATGAGAAGCCCCTGCACCACAACGAAGAGTGGCCCCCACACGCCACAATTAGAGAAAAACCCGTACATAGCAACGCAGACCCAACACAGCCAAAATAAATAAATAAATAAATAAATAAATAAATAAATAAATAAATAAATAATGTCTTTCTTACCAAATAAAAACTATTCATTCTATCTTGGGTTAGTTTTTCATCTGATGGAATAAAGGTACAATATTTTCGTATTTAAATCATAACTTCTTTTTGTAACATATGTCAGTTCTGCAGTTGGAAAGTTCATAGTTCTAGGTATTTTAACATATAATCATTTCTCCTTGAACTTGATCATTATAACATGATTTTTAGTGCTATAACACTTTTCAGAGATTTCAGGTGTGCAAGAAATATAAAAGTACTGTAGAACAAAGATAAATATTTAAGATAAATTTTAGGGTAAAAAAATACAAGATTATGTTTTCATAGGACTGTCAGTAAGGTGAACAATTGTTCAGCTCAGTCAGCTGTTAACCAGTTAACTGTTATTTTATTTGAATATCTGATTGATTCTCTATGAGCAACTAAACTATTGGTATACAAGATGGGATTTAGGGACAACATTTATTATCATATGGGACTAGGTTCCTGGATCAGGGTAACAGAATATCTATCCTCTTTTTGCTTTAAAAAAGTAATTTTAAAAAGTGCACTTTAAAATAGGAAAAAGAGAGCTAGCAAGCGAGGCAAAGGTAAGGAATTATTTATACCTTCCACCAACCAAATTTCAAAGGACATCTAATGACATTGGACAAAAGTTATTTTGTATAAAAAAGCAGTAATTTTACTGTAATATTACTTTCAGTAATATTTCAACAATGTAAAAAAATATATATACTCATGTATAGAAAATAAAGCTGGAGGAGGAGCTTCAAGACGGCGGAAGAGCGAGACGCAGAGATCACCTTCCTCCCCACAGATACACCAGATATACATCTACACGTGGAACAACTCCACAGAACACCTACTGAACTGGCAGAAGACCACAGACCTCCCAAAAAGCAAGAAACTCCCCACGTACCTGGGTAGGGCAAAAGAAAAAAGAATAAACAGAGACAAAAGAATAGGGACGGGCCCTGCACCAGTGGGAGGGAGCTGTGAAGGAGGAAAGGTTTCCACACACTAGAAGCCCCTTCTCGGGCAGAGACTGCAGGTGGCGGAGGGGGGAACTTCGAAGCCACGGAGGAGAGCGCAGCCACAGGGGTGCAGAGGGCAAAGCGGAGAGATTCCCGCACAGAGGATCGGTGCCGACCGGCACTCACCAGCCCAAGAGGCTTATCTGCTCACCCGCCGGGGCGGGCGGGGCTGCGAGCTGAGGCTTGGGCTTTGGTCGGAGCGCAGGGAGAGGACTTGGGTTGGCGGGGTGAACACAGCCTGCAGGGAGTTAGTGCACCACGCTAGCCGGGAGGGAGTCCGGGGAAAAGTATGGAGCTGCCGAAGAGGCTAGAGACTTTTTCTTCACTCTGTGTTTCCTGGTGAGCGAGGAGAGGGGATTAAGACCGCTGCTTAAAGGAGCTCCAGAGACTGCCGCGAGCCGCGGCTAGCAGCGAGGACCCCAGAGACTGGCATGAGACGCTAAGGCTGCTGCTGCCACCACCAAGAAGCCTGTGTGCGAGCACAGGTCACTATCCACACCTCCCCTCCCGGGAACCTGTGCAGCCCGCCACTGCCAGGGTCCCGGGATCCAGGGACACCTTCCCCGGGAGAACGCATGGCATGCCTCAGGCTGGTGCAAAGTCACGCCGGCCTCTGCCGCCGCAGGCTCTTCCCACATCCGCACCCCTCCCTCCCCCCGGCGTGAGTGAGCCAGAGCCCTCGAAGCAGCTGCTCCTTTAACCCCGTCCTGTCTGAGCGAAGAACAGACACCCTCTGGTGACCTACATGCAGAGGCGGGTCCAAATCCAAAGCTGAACCCCTGGAGCTGTGCGAACAAAGAAGAAAAAGGGAAATCTCTCCCAGCAGCCTCAGGAGCAGCGGGTTAAACCTCCATCATCAACTTGATGTACCTGCATCTGTGGAATACCTGAATAGACAACGAGTCATCCCAAATTGGGGAGGTGGACTTTAGGAGCAATAATATATATATATATATTTAACCCCTTTTCTCTTTTTCTGACTGTGTATGCGTATGCTTCTGTGTGTGATTTTCTCTGTATAGCTTTGCTTTTACCATTTGTCCTAGGGTTCTGTCTGTCTGCTTCTTTTTTTTTATTACTTAAAACTTATTTTCTTAATAATTATTTTTAAAAAAATTTTAATTCTAATAAGTTTATTTTATTTTATCTTTTTCATTCTTTCTTTTTTTCCCTTCCTTTTATTCTGAGCCGTATGGAGGACAGGCTCTTGGTGCTCCAGCCAGGCATCAGGGCTGTGCCACTGAGCTAGGAGAGCCATGTTCAGGACACTGGTCCACAAGAGACCTCCCAGCTCCATGTAATATCAAATGGCAAAAATCTACCACAGATCTCCATCTCAACGCAAAGACCCAGCTCCACTCAAAGACCAGGAAGCTACACTGCTGGACACCCTATGCCAAACAACTAGCAAGACAGGAACACAACCCCATCCATTAGCACAGAGGCTGCCTAAAATAATAAGACCACAGACAACCCAAAACCACCACCAGACGTGGACCTGCCCACCTAAGACAAGATCCAGCCTCATCCACCAAAGCACAGGCACTAGTCCCCTCCACCAGGAAGCCTACACAACCTACTGAACCAACCTTAGCAACTGGAGACAGAATCAAAAACAGCGGGAACTACGAAACTGCAGCCTGTGAAAAGGAGACCCCAAACACAGTAAGTTAGTCAAAATGAGAAGACAGAGAAACACACAGCAGATGAAGGAGCAAGGCAAAAACCCACCTGACCTAACAAATGAAGAGGAAATAGGCAGTCTATCTGAAAAAGAATTCAGAATAATGATAATAAAGCTGATCCAAAATCTTGGAAATAGAATGGAGAAAATACAAGAAACGTTTAACAAGGATCTAGAAGAATGAAAGGGCAAACAAACAGAAATGAACAGCACAATAAATGAAATTAAAAATTCTATAGAAGGGATCAACAGCAGACTAACTGAGGCAGAATAACGGATAAGTGACCTGGAAGATAAAATAGTGGAAATAACTACTGCAGAGCAGAATAAGGAAAAAAGAATGAAAAGAATAGAGGACAGTCTCAGAGACCTCTGGGACAACATTAAAGGCACCAACATTCGAATTATAGGGATCCCAGAAGAAGAGAGCAAAAGAGAGGGACTGAGAAAATACGTGAAGAGATTATCGTTGAAAATTTCCCTAATATGGGACAGGAAATAGTTAATCAAGTCCAGAAAGCACAGGGAGTCCCATACAGGATAAATCCAAGGACAAACATGACAAGACACACATTACTCAAACTATCAAAAATTAAATACAAAGAACAAATATTAAAAGCAGCAAGGCAAAAACAACAAGTAAAACATAATCCCCATAATGTTAACAGCTGATCTTTCAGCAGAAACTCTGCAAGCCAGAAGGGACTGGCAGGACATATTTAAAGTGGTGAAAGAGAAAAACCTACAACCAAGATACTCTACCCAGCAAGGAACTCATTCAGGTTTGACGCAGAAATTAAAAATTTTACAGGCAAGCAAAAGCTAAGAGAATTCATCATCACCAAACCAGCTTTACAATAAACGCTAAAGGAAATTCTCTAGGCAAGACACACAAGAGAAAGAAAAGACCCACAAATAAAAAACCCAAAACAATTAAGAAAATGGTAATAGGAACATACATATTGATAACTACCTTAAATGTAAATGGATTAAGTGCTCCAACCAAAAGACATAGACTGGCTGAATGGATACAAAAACAAGACCTGTATATATGCTGTCTACAAGAGACCCACTTCTGACCTAGGGACACATACCAGACTGAAAGTGAGAGGATGGAAAAACATATTCCATGCAAATGGAAATCAAAAGAAAGCTGTAGTAGCAATTCTCACATCAGACAAAAAGACTTTAAAACAAAGACTATTATAAGAGACAAAGAACACTACATAATGATCAAGGGATCAATGGAAGAGAAAGATATAACAATTGTAAATATTTATGCACCCAACATAGTAGCACTGCAATACATAAGGCAAATACTAACAGCCATAAAAGAGGAAATTGACAGTAACACAATCTTAGTAGGGGACTTTAACACCCCACTTTCACCAATGGACAGATCATCCAAAATGAAAATAAATATGGAAACAAAGCTTTAAATGATACAGTAAACAAGATGGACTTAATTGATATTTATAGGACATTCAATCCAAAAACAACAGAATACACATTCTTCTCATGTGCTCATGGAATATTCTCCAGGATAGATCATATCTTGGGTCACAAATCAAGCCTTAGTAATTTAAGAAAATTGAAATTGTATCAAGTGTCTTTTCCGACCACAACACTAAGAGACTAGATACCAATTACAGGAAAAAATCTGAAAGAAATACAAACATATGGAGGCTAAAAAACACACTATTTAATAACCAAGAAATCACTGTGGAAATCAAAGAGGAAATCTAAAAATACCTGGAAACAAATGACAATGAAAACAGAACCACCCAAAACCTATAGGATGCCGCAAAAGCTGTTCTAAGGGGGAAGTTTATAGCTATACAAGCCTACCTTAAGAAACAAGACACATCTCAAATAAACAACCTAAGCTTACATCTAAAGCAATTAGAGAAAGAAGAACCAAAAAAACCCCGAAAGTTAGCAGAAGGAAAGATATCATAAAGATCAAATCAGAAATGAATTAAAAAGAAATGAAGGAAACAATAGCAAAGATCAACAAAACTAAAAGGTGGTTCTTTGAGAAGATAAACACAATTGAAAAACCATTAGCCAGACTTATCAACAAAAAAAGGTAGAAGACTCAAATCAATAGAATTAGAAATGAAAAAGAAGAAGTAACAACTGACACTGCAGAAATACAAAGGATCATGAGAGATTACTACAAGCAGCTATATGCCACTAAAATGGACAAGCTGGAAGAAATGGACAAATTCGTAGAAATGCGCAACCTTCTGAGACTGAACCAGGAAGAAATAGAAAATATGAACAGACCAATCACAAGCACTGAAATTGAAACTGTGATTAAAAATCTTCCAACAAACCAAAGCCCAGGACGAGATGGCTTCACAGGCGAATTCTAACAAGCATTTAGAGAAGAGCTATCACTTATCCTTCTTAAACTCTTCCAAAATATATCAGAGGGAGGAACACTCCCAAATTCATTCTACGAGGCCACCATCACTCTGATACCAAAACCAGACAAAGATGTCACAAAGAACGAAAACTACAGGCCAATATCACTGATGAACATAGATGCAAAAATCCTCAACAAAATACTAGCAAACAGAATCCAAGAGCACATTAAAAGGATCATACAACATGATCAAGTGGGGTTTATTCCAGGAATGCAAGGATTCTTCAATATATGCAACTCAATCAACGTGATACACCATATTAACAAACTAAAGGAGAAAAACCATATGATCATCTCAATAGATGCACAGAAAGCTTTCAACAAAATTCAACACCCATTTATGATAAAAACCCTCAAGAAAGCAGTCATAGAGGGAACTCTCCTCAACATAATAAAGGCCATATATGACAAACCCACAGGCAACATCATCCTCAATTGTGAAAAACTGAAACCATTTCCACTAAAATCAGGAACAAGACAAGATTGCCCACTCTTACCACTATTATTCAACATAGTTATGGAAGTTTTAGCCACAGCAACAAGAGAAGAAAGAGAAATAAAATAAATCCAAATTGGAAAAGAAGTAATAAAGCTGCCGCTGTTTGCAGATGACATGATACTATACATAGAGAATCCTAAAGATGCTACCAGAAAACTACTAGAGCTAATCAATTAATTTGGTAATAGCGGGATACAAAATTAATGCACAGAAATCTCTTGCATCCCTATACACTAATAATGAAAAATCTGAAAGTGAAATTAAGAAAACACTCCCATTTACCATAGCAACAAAAAGAATAAAATACCTAGGAATAAACCTACCTAAGGAGACAAAAGACCTGTATGCAGAAAATTATAAGATACTGATGAAAGAAATTAAAGATGATACAAATAGATGGAGAGATATACCATGTTCTTGGATTGGAAGAATCAACATTGTGAAAATGACTCTACTACCCAAAGCAATCTACAGATTAAATGGAATCCCTACCAAACTATCACTGGCATTTTTCACAGAACTAAAACAAAGAATTTCACAGTGTGTATGGAAACACAAAAGACCCCAAATAGCCAAACCAATTTTGAGAAAGAAAAACAGAGGTGGAGGGATCAGTCTCCCAGACTTCAGACTATACTGCAAATCTACAGTAATCAAGAGAGAATGGTACTGGCACACAAACAGAAATATAGATCAATGGAACTGGAAAGAAAGCCCAGAGAAAAACCCACACACATATTGTCACCTTATCTTTGATAAAGGAGGCAAGAATATACAGTAGAGAAAAGACAGCCTCTTCAATAAGTGGTGCTGGGAAAACTGGACAGGTACATGTAAAAGAAAGAAATTAGAACACTCCCTAACACCATACACAAAAATAAACTCAAAATGGATTAAAGACCTAAATATAAGGCCAGACACCATCAAACTCTTAGAGGAAAACATAGGCAAAACACTCTATGACATAAACACAGCAAGATCCTTTTTGACCCACCTCCTAGAAAAATGGAAATAAAACCAAAAATAAACAAATGGGACCTAATGAAAATTAAAAGCTTTTGCACAGGAAAGGATACCATAAGCAAGACAAAGAGACAACCCTTAGAATGGGAGAAAATATTTGCAAACGAAGCAACTGACAAAGGATTAATATCCAAAACATACAAGCAACACATGCAGCTTTGTATCAAAAAACCCAAAAGTCCCAATCCAAAGATGGGCAGAAGATGTAAATCGATATTTCTCCAAAGAAGATATACAGATTGCCAACAATCACATGAAAGAATGCTCAACATCATTAATCATTAGAGAAATGCAAATCAAAACTACAAAGAGATATCATCTCACACCGGTCAGAATGGCCATCAGCAAAAACTCTACAAACAACAAATGCTGGAGAGGGTGTAGAGAAAAGGGAACCCTCTTGCCCTGTTGGTGGGAATGTAAATTGATACACCCACTATGGAGAACTGTATGGAGGTTCCTTTAAAAACTAAAAATAGAACTACCATACGACCCAGCAATCCCACTACTGGGCATATACCCTGAGAAAACCATACTTCAAAAAGTGCCATGTACCAAAATGTTCATTGCAGCAGTATTTACAATAGCCAGGACATGGAAGCAACCTAAGTATACATCAACAGATGAATGGATAAAGAAGATGTGGCACATATATACAATGGAATATTACTCAGCCATAAAAAGGAACAAAACTGAGTTATTTGTAGTGAGGTGGATGGTCCTAGAGACTGTCACACAGAGTGAAGTAAGTCAGAAAGAGAAAAACAAACAGCATATGCTAACACATATATATGGAATCTAAAAAAAAAAAAATGGTCAGAAGAACCTAGGAATAAAGACAGGAATAAAGATTCAGACCTACTAGAGAATGGACTTGAGGACACGGGGAGGGGGAAGAGTAAGCTGGGACAAAGTGAGAGAGTGGCATGGACGTATATACACTACCAAATGTAAATTAGATAGCTAGTGGGAAACAGCTACATAGCACAGGGAGATCAGCTCAGTGGTTTGTGACCACCTAATAGGGAGGGTGGGAGGGAGAGAGATGCAAGAGGGAAGAGATATGGGGACATATGTATACGTATAACTGATTCACTTTATTATAAAGCAGAAACTGACACACCATTGTAAAGCAATTATACTCTAATAAAGATGTTAAAAAAAAAAAAGCTGAAAATAAAATACACCAAAATTTTAATTGCGTTGGGACTGCGAGAAGATTTTTCATTTCTTTCTGAGTACATTCTATATATTTTTGTTCACACAGTTCATAAATTACTTTTATAACCAAACATATGATAAACATTTTAAAAATAAAATAGCCTAGAAGCAGGAGACACTATTTTGCAGTTAAAAGAACAAATATGACTTTTGAAATTACATTAGCTTGGGTTCAGATGTTATCCTGTTCAGGCTACGGTGTGCCACAGTATCAAGCAGCCCCAGTAGTCTCATTGGCTTTAATAAGCTAAACGTTTCTTTCTTTTTTTTTTTTAACACCTTTATTTGAGTATAATTGCTTTACAATGTTGTGTTAGTTTCTTCTGTATAACAGAGTGAATCAGCTCTATGTGTAAATATATCCCCATAGCCACTCCCTCTTGCGTTTCCCTCCCACCCTCCCTATCTCACCCCTCTAGGTGATCACAAAGCACGGAGCTGATCTCCCTGTCTGACGTGTGTAAAGGCCACAGTTGCTCCGAAGAAGCTGTGCTCTTTGGGGTGGCTCAGCATCCAGGCTGGGCTGCTCTGATGGCCCCTGTGCACATGAGCTATCTTCCGCAGCCTGGGTAGCACCAGAAGGGGGTGCTGGAGAGCTGAGCACCAGCAATCAGAATATCCATTCCAAAGCGGCCAGCCATTTCAGCTCCCATCTCATCGCCAGGCACAATACTGGAAAGTTCAGTTCTCCTTGTTCTGGAAGTAGAGATAGGTAAAGTCCCAGTAAACCTTAGATATTGTCTACCATAGTCACTAACCTCCTGGATGCCACTGGGCCATGGGCTTCTCTCAGATTATTTAATCATATAATAGCCTCATTTGACTATTTAAATTACAAAACATATGTAAAGTCATTACTGTGCTGCCTCGTGTGGACTAAGTAGTTAGTAAATGTTCACAGTAATCCCGCTTGGGCTGTAGCTGCACTCAAATATATAAAACCATACTGTAAGTTATCTATATTAGAGTATTACCATATCTCCTGCCTTTGAGGAATGATATCTGACATGACCTGCACAGCTATATTCTTTGACTAAGTTTAACAACAGAATTTTTATCTTGTATTATACCTTTTTTTAAAACATCTTTATTGGTGTATAATTGCCGTATATTGTTGTGTTAGTTTCTGCTGCATAACAAAGTGAATCAGCTATGCGTATACATATAACCCCATATACCCTGCATCTTGCACCTCCCTCCCACCCTCCCTATCCCACCCCTCTGGTGTTCAAAATGCAACAAAGTTGATCTCCCTGTGCTATGCAGCTGCTTTCCACTACCGATCTATTTTATGTTTGGTAGTGTATATATGTCCATGCCCTTCTCTAACTTTGTCCCAGCTTACCCTTCCCCTACCCCATGTCCTCAAGTCCATTCTCTACGTCTGCATCTTTTTTTTTTTTTTTTTTTTGTGGTACACGGGCCTATCACTGTTGTGGCCTCTCCCGTTGCAGAGCACAGGCTCCGGTCGCGCAGGCTCAGCGGCCATGGCTCATGGGCCCAGCGACTCCGTGGCCTGTGGGATCTTCCCGGACTGGGGAAGGAACCCGTGTCCCCTGTATCAGCAGGTGGACTCTCAACCATTGTGCCACCAGGGAAGCCCTCTACATCTGCATCTTTATTCCTGTCCTGCCACTAGGTTCTTCAGAACCTTTTTTTCTTTTTTTTCGATTCCATATATATGTGTTAACAATACAGTAATTGTTTTTCTTTTTCTGACTTACTTCACTCTACATGACAGTCTCTAGGTCCATCCACGTCATTACAAATAATTCAATTTAGGTGTTTTCTTATGGCTGAGTAACATTGCATTGTATATACGTGCCACATCTTCTTTATCCATTCATTTCTCAATGGACACTTAGGTTGCCTCCATGCCCTGGCTATTGTAAATAGAGCTGCAATGAACATGGTGGTACATGACTATTTTTATATTATGGTTTTCTCAGGGTATATGCCCATTAGTGGGACTGCTGGGTCATATGGTAGTTCGATTTTAGTTTTGTAAGTAATATCCACACTATTCTCCATAGTGGCTGTATCAATTTACATTCCCACTAACAGTGCAAGAGGGTTCCCTTTATCCACACCCTGTCCAGCATTTATTGTTTGTAGATGTTTTGATGATGGACATTCTGAATGGTGTGAGGTGATACCACATTGTAGTTTTGATTTGCATGTCTCTAATGATTAGTGATGTTGAGCATCCTTTCATGTGTTTGTTGAAAATCTTAGTCTTCTTTGGAGAAATGTCTGTTTAGGTGTTCTGCCCATTTTGGGATTGGATTGTTTGTTGTTTTAATATTGAGCTGCATGAGCTGCTTGTATATTTTGGATATTAATCCTTTGTCAGTTGCTTCATTTGCAAATACTTTCCACCATTCTTAGGGTTCTCTTTTCATCTTGTTTATAGTTTCCTTAGCTGTACAAAAAGCTTTTAAGTTTCATTAGGTCTCATTTATTTTTTCTTTGTACTTCCATTTCTCTAGGAGGTGGGTCAAAAAGGATCCTGCTGTGATTTATGTCATAGAGTGTTCTGCCTATGTTTTCCTCTAAGAGTTATATAGTGTCTGGCCTTACATTTAGGTCTTTAATCCATTTTGAGTTTATTTTTGTGTATGGTGTTATGGAGTGTTCGCATTTCATTCTTTTACATATAGCTGTCCAGTTTTCTCAGCACCACTTATTGAAGAGGCTGTCTTTTCTCTATTGTATATTCTTGCTTCCTTTATCAAAAATAAGGTGACCACATGTGCCTGGGCTCCTCTCTGGGCTTTCTATCCTGTTCCATTGATCTATATTTCTGTTTTTGCGTGAGTATCATACTGTCTTGATGACTGTAGCTTTGTAGTATAATCTGAAGTCAGTGAGCCTGATTCCTCCAGCTCCCTTTTTCGTTCTCAAGATTGCTTTGGCTATTTGGGGTCTTTTGTGTTTCCATACACACTGTGAAATTTTTTGTTATAGTTCTGTGAAAAATGCCATTGAGAGTTTGATAGGGATTGCACTGAATCTGTAGATTGCTTTGGGTAGTAGAGTCATTTTCACAATGTTGATTCTTCCAATCCAAGAACATGGTATATCTGTCCAGCTGTTTGTATAATCTTTAATTTCTTTCATCAATGTCTTATAGTTTTCTGCATACAGGTGTTCTGTCTCCTTAGGTAGGTTTATTCCTAGGTATTTTATTCTTTTTGTGGCAATGGTAAACAGGAGTGTTTCCTTAATTTCTCTTTCAGATTTTTCACCATTAGTGTATAAGGATGCCAGAGATTTCTGTGCATTAATTTTGTATCCTGCTACTTTACCAAATTAATTGATTAGCTCTAGTCGTTTTCTGGTAGCATCTTTAGGATTTTCTATGCATATTAGCATGTCATCTGCAAACAGTGACAGCTTTATTTCTTCTTTTCCAATTTGGATTCCTTTTATTTCTTTTTCTTCTCTGATTGCTGTGGCTAAAACTTCTAAAACTATGTTGAATGATACCGGTGAGAATGGGCAAACTTGTCTTCCAATCTTAGTGGAAATGGTTTTAGGATTTCACCATTGAGAACGATGTTGACTGTGGGTTTGTCATATATGGCCTTTATTATATTGAGGCACGCTCCCTCTTTGCCTACTTTCTGGAGTGTTTTTATCATAAATGGGTGTTGAATTTTGTCAAAAGCTTTTTCTGCATCTATTGAGATGATCATATGGATTTTCTCCTTCAATTTGTTAGTATGTTGTATCACATTGATTTGTGTATAATGAGGAATCATGCATTCCTGGGATAAACCTCACTTTATCATGGTGTATGATCCTTTTAATGTGCTGTTGGATTCTGTTTGCTAGTATTTTGTTGAGGATTTTTGCATCTATGTTCATCAGGAATATTGGTCTGTAGTTTTCTGTCTTTGTGACATCTTTGTCTGGATTTGGTATCAGAGTGATGGTGTCCTCGTAGAATGAGTTTGGGAGTGTTCCTCCCTCTGATATATTTTGGAAGAGTTTGAGAAAGATAGGTGTTAGCTCTTATCTAAATGTTTGATAGAATTCACCTGTGAAGCTATGTGGTCCTGAGCTTTTCTTTGTTGGAAGGTTTTTAATAACAGTTCAATTTCAGTGCTTGTGATTGGTCTGTTTATATTTTCTGTTTCTTCCTGGTTCAGTATTGGAAGGTTGTGCTTTTCTAAGAATTTGTCCATTTCTTCCAGGTTGTCCATTTTATGGCATCTAGTTGCTTGTAATAATCTCTCATGATCCTTTGTATTTCTGCAATGTCAATTGTTGCTTCATTTTCATTTCTAATTCTATTGAGTCTTCTCCTTTTCTTGATGAGTCTGGTTAATGTTCTATCAATTTTGTTTATCTTCTCAAAGAACAAGTTTTTAGGTTTGTTGATCTTTGTTATTGTTTCCTTCATTTCTTTTTGATCTGATCTTTATGATTTCTTTCCTTCTGCCAACTCTGGGTTTTGGGTTTTTTTTCTTTTTTCTTCTTTCTCTGATTGTTTTAGGTGTAAGTTTAGGGTTTTTATCTGAGATTTTTCTTGTATCTTTATGTTGGATTGTATTGCTATAAATATCCCTCTTAGAACTGCTTTTGCTGCAGCCCATAAGTTTTGGGTCATCATCTATTCATTGTCATTTGTTTCTAGGTATTTTCTGATTTCCTCTTTGATTTCTTCAGTGATCTCTTGGTTATTAAGTAGTGTATTGTTTAGTTTATATATGTTTGTATTTTTTATAGTTTTTTTCCTGTAATTGATATTTATTCTTCCAGCATTATCTTTGGAAAAGATACTTGATACAATTTCAATTTTCTTAAATTTGCCAAGGTTTGATTTGTGGAACGTCCTATAAATATCAATTAAGTCCATCTTATTTAATATATCATTTAAAGTTTGTGTTTCCTTATTTATTTTCACCTTGGATGATCTGTCCATTGGTGAAAGTGGGGTGTTAATAATGTCCCCTACTATTATTGTGTTACTCTCAATTTCCCCTTTTATGTCTGTTAGCATTTGCCTTGTGTACTGAGGTGCTCCTATGTTGGGTGCATGAGTATTTACAATTGTTATAGCTTCTTCTTGGATTGATCCCTTGATCATTATGTAGTGGCCTTCTTTGTCTCCTGTAATAGTCTTTATCTTAAAGTCTATTTTTTTCTGATAAGAAAATTGCTACTCCAGCTTTCTTTTGATTTCCTTTTGCATGGAATATCTTTTTCCATCCCCTCACTTTCAGTCAGTATGTGTCCCTTCATCTGAAGTGGGTCTCTTATAGACAGCATATATATACATGTCTTTTTATTTTGTATCCATTCAGCCAGTCTATGTCTTTTGGTTTGAGCATTTAATCCAGTTACATTTCAGGTAGTTATCAATATGTATGTTCCTATTACCATTTTCTTAATTGTTTTGTGTTTATTATTGTAGGTCCTTTCCTTCTCTTTCATTTCCTTCCTAGAGAAGTTCCTTTAGCATTTGGTGTAAAGCAGGTTTGGTAGTGCTGAATTCTCTTAGCTTTTGCTTGTCTGTAAAGGTTTTAATTTCTCTGTCGAACCTGAACAAGATGCTTGCTGGTAATCTTGGTTGTAGGTTTTTCACTTTCATCACTTAAAATATGTCCTGCCACACCCTGCTGGCTTGAAGAGTTTCTTCTGAAAGATCAGCTGTTAACCGTATGGGGATGCCCTTGTAAGTTATTTGTTATTTTTCTCTTGGTGTTTTTAATATTTTTATTTGTATTTAACTTTTGTTAGCTTGATAAATATGTTTCTTTGCGTGTTTCTCCTTTGATTTATCCTGTATGGGACTCTCTGCCCTTCCTGGAGTTGATTGACTATTTCCCTTCCCATGTTAAGGAAGTTTTCAACTATAATCTCTTCAAATATTTTCTCAGACCTTTTCTTTTTCTCTTCTTCTTCTGGGACCCCTATAATTTGAATGTTGGTGCATGTAATGTTGTCCCAGAAGTCTCTGAGCCTGTCCTCAATTCTTTTCAATCTTTTTTCTTCATTCTGCTCTGCAGTGGTTATTTCCAATTTTGTCTTCCTGGTCACTTATCAGTTCTTCTGCCTCAGTTATTCTGCTATTGATTCCTTCTAGATAATTTTTAATATCACTGTGTTTTTCCTCATTGTTTGTTTGCTCCTTAGTTCTTCTAGGTCCTTGTTAAACGTTTCTTGTATTTTCTCCATTCTATTTCCAAGATTTTGGATCATCTTTACTATCATTACTCTGAATTCTTTACAGGTAGGCTGCCTATTTCCTCTTCATTTGTTTGGTCTGATGTGTTTTTACCTGCTCCTTTATCTGCTGCATGTTTCTCTGTCTTCCCATTTTGCTTAACTTACTGTGTTTTCGGGTCTCCTTTTCATAGGCTCTGGGTTCATAGTTCCCATTGTTTTTGGTGTCTGCCCCCAGTGGGTAATGTTGGTTCATTGTGTTATGTAGGCTACCTGGTGTACTGGACTGGTGCCTGTGTTCTGGTGGATGAGGCTGGATCTTTTGTTTCTGGTGGGCAGGACCATATCTTGTGGTGTGTTTGGGGTTGTCTGTGAACTTAGTGTGATTTTAGGCAGCCTCTCTGCTAATGGGAGGGTTTGTGTTCCTGTTTTGCTAGTTGTTTGGCATAGGGTGTCCAGCACTTAGCTTGCTGTTTGCTGAGTGGAGCTGCGTCTTATCGTTGAGATGGAGATCTCTGGAAGGTGTCTGGTGCATCACTGTTCTGAACTCTGCTCTCCCACCTCAGAGGCCCAGGCCTGATACACAGCTGGAGTACCAAGACCCTGTCAGCCACATGGCTCAGAAGAAAAGCGAGAAAAAGAAAGAAAGAAAAGAAAAGAAAGAAAGAGAAAGAAAAAAGAAAAAGAAAGAAGGAATAAAGAAATAAACAAAGGAGAAAATATAAAATAAAGTTATTAAAATAAAAAATAAAAATTATTAAAAATTAAAAGTAATAAAAAAGAAAGAGAGCAACCAAACAAAAAATAAATCCACCAGTGATAACAAGCACTAAAAACTATACAAGAAAAGACAAAACAGACAGAACCCTAGGACAAATTGTAAAAGCAAAGCTATACAGACAAAATCACACAAAGAAGCATACACATACTCACTCACAAAAAGAGAAAAAGGAAAAAATATGTATATTATATTTATTTTTTTTAAAGAAAGGAAGAGCGCAACCAAATCAATAAACCAATCTACCAATGATACTAAGCTCTAAATACTAAACTAAGATAAACATAGAACCAGAAACAAATTAGATGCAGAAAGCAAACCCCAAGTCTGTAATTGCTCCCAAAGTCCATCCCCTCAATTTTGGGATGATTTGTTGTCTATTCAGGTATTCTAGAGATACAGGGTAAATCAAGTTGATTATGGGTATTTAATCTGCTGTTCCTGTGGCCACTGGGAGAAATTTCCCTTTCTCTGTTCGCACAGCTCCCGGGGTCCAGCTTTGGATTTCGCCCTGCCTCTGCATGTATGTCCCCTGAGGGTGTCTTTTCCTGCCCAGACAGAACAGGGTTAAAGCTGCTGATTAGGGGGCTCTGGCTCACTCAGACCAGGCATGGAATGCGGGGGTGAGCCTGCTCAGGCAGAGGCCGGTGTGACATTGCAACAGCCTGAGGCGTGTTGTGTGTTCTGCCGGGGAAGTTGTCTCTGGATCATGGGACTCTGGCAGTGGTGGGCTGCAGAGGCTCCCGGGAGGGGAGTTGTGGATAGTGACCTGTGCTTGAACACAGGCTTTTTGGTGGCTGCAGCAGCAGCCTTAGCATTTCATGCCCGTCTCTGGGGTCCGCGCTGATAGCTGCAGCTTGTGCCCATCTCTGGAGCTCGTTTAGGCGGTTCTCTGAATCCCCTCTCCTCACGTACCCTGAATCAATGGTCTCCTGCCTCTTAGGCAGGTCCAGACTTTTTCCCAGACTCCCTCCCGGCTAGCTGTGGTGCACTCGCCCCCTTCAGGCTGTGTTCACCCAACCAACCACAGTCCTCTCCCTGGGATCTGACCTCCGAAGCCCAAGCCTCAGCTCCCAGCCCCGGCCACCCTGGGGGTGAGCAGACAAGCCTCTCGGGCTGGTGAGTGCCGGTCAGCACTGATCCTCTGTGCAGGAATCTCTCCACTTTGCCCTCTGTACTCCTATTACTGCACTCTCCTCCGTGGCTCCGAAGCTTCCCCCTCTGCCACCTGCAGTCTCCGCCTGAGAAGGGGCTTCCTAGTGTGTGGAAACCTTTCCTCCTTCACGGCTCCCTCCCAGAGGTGCAGGTCCCATCCCTATTCTTTTTTCTCTGTTTCTTCTTTTTTCTTTTGCCCTACCCAGGTACATGTGTTGTTTCTTGTCTTTTGGGAGGTCTGAGGTCTTCTGCCAGCGTTCAGTAGGTGTTCTGTAGGAGTTGTTCCACATGTAGATGTATATCTGGTGTATCTGTGGGGAGGAAGGCGATCTCCATGTCTCACTCCTCCACCATGTTGACAGTCCCTGTATTATACCTTTTAATCCAGGGTTTCCAATGGGTATGTATGAATTGGTGATGTGTTCATAAAGATCAGGCTGCTTTTCTACAAGCAAAGAGTGACCAACAGTTCACCTCACACAGCAGGCACTGGGAAAATACTAGCATGGCCCTGAACCATCATTTTGGCTTCATCCACTCCCGTCACTCATGCCATACATATCATGTGAGCGAACAGTGTTGAGTGTACAGGATCCATTGGCTTAGATGCCCTCTGTCCCTGAGGAGTTATTGGATATGATGGAAAATGAATGATCTTTGGTATCAAGCAAGTGCATACAGAAATCTTCCTTCTATCACTGGTGTATCATGCACTCTCAGGGACCTCACTAGCCTCACCGAGCTTCAATTTCTTCATCGGAGAAATGGCTGTAAAATATTTCTATCTCCCACATCACGTACCTTCGGACCACCTCTGATTTCTGTCCCAGTTTGGGTGAGCACCTGGACAACTAGAAATCAGCCAATTATACTCAAACAAGTCACTGTGAACCTCATAAATAACTGCTTATAAAACCCAAACTAAATGTATTCCCAAGTCAACCACCATTAACTAGGTCCCTAAAATGTCCCTGGCCACTCAAAAGTATGCAACCCAAGGAGGAGTGTGACAGAGGACTTCAGCATAGAAGAAGAAAATGGTGTAGCTCGTTGTGGAGTTATACTCACTTACTTGAGAAGACTTACAAATGTAAAGCCATGCAGACACCCTGCTGGTAATTTTGTCAGGACCTCGGAGGGATCAATGCCAGTGAGGGGCCCTGAAGCTTGAACTTCATTAACTTCATGACCATCCGCTCAGGTCCTGACTACTGGCTGACGGAAGGACTAGGAGGGAATGAGGATAAGGAAGAATAGATTTTTTTTTAATAAGTTTATTTATTTATTTGTTTATTTATTTATTTATTTATTTTTGTCTGCCTTAGGTCTTCATTGCTGTGTGTGGACTTTCTCTAGTTGCACCAAGTGGAGTCTACTCTTGTGGCCATGCTCGGGCTTCTCACTGCAGTGGCTTTTCTTGTTGTGGAGTACGGGCTCTAGGCATGCAGGATTCAGTAGTTGTGGCACATGGGCTCAGTAGTTGTGGCTTGCAGGCTCTAGAGCACAGGCACAGTAGTTGTGGCACACAGGTTTAGTTGCTTCACGGCATATGGGATCTTCCTGGACCAGGGCTTGAACCCATATCCCCTTCATTGGCAGGTGGATTCTTAACCACTGTGCCACTAGGGAAGTCCAGAACAGATCTTCTTATGAAAGCATTTTGTATTCCATGTGGGGAATATAGGCAGGAGTCATATGGTAAGCTTTTTATTTTTTCCCTCAATTATTAAAATCTTAATTTAAAAATGCATGAAGAACTTTAAGAGTAAAGAAAAAAATGTTTTAAAATTTAAGCATGTACTTATTCTGGGTAATGAATTGGAAATGAGCAAGAGGAGGAGTAAAACTCAATTCATTTTGTGCTTGTGATTTCTCGTATATGCCTGTAGGACTGAAGGAAGAATCTGACAAGTAGAGGATTTCAGGGGAGAAAATAACTCAAAGTGGCAAAGTCTTTTCAAACACTTTATATATAATTGACATAGAATTACACTTTTGTGTTTTATCTCTAAGTGTCATGCTAGATCCACTCTATTTTTAATTTAAGGATAGTTAATTTATAATATTTGTTTAGTTTCAGATGTACAACATAGTGACTTGGTATTTTTATAGATTATACTCGCTTCAAAGTTATTATAAAATATTGACTATATTTCCCTGTGCTACACAGTATATCCTTGTAGGTTATTTATCTTATGCATAGTAGTTTGCACCTCTTACTCCCCTACCCCTATCTTGCTCCTCCCTCACTTATTTCCCCATTGGTAACTATTAGATTTTTCTCTGCACTAATTCAGGCCCTCATCATTTTCTATTTGAAGGCAACATAACAGTTCTGTTCACTTTTACTCTCTACTTTTTAACCAACTCTCTACTTTTTAACCAACAAATACTCTCTACTTTTTAACCAACAAATACTTGCCCTACATTACTGCAGGAATTATCATTATAAATCATAAGGCTGATCATTGCCCCTCCTTTCCTTAATCCTCAATGGCTTTCCATATATAGCAAATTCAAGCTGTGCTGTGACCTGGTCGAGGACACCTGACCAGTTTCATCTCTACGCAACCTTCCTTTCCCTTGAATGCATTTGCCTTCTATACCTTAGGTTCCAGACATACTGTAGTATTATTGCTCACCTAACCAGCTCTGTTTTTTCCAACCTGTGTCTCTGTACCTGACGCTTCCATCTCTTGGACTGTTCCTGCAGTGTCCTGCTGGCTAAGTCAGGGCCTTCCTTTAGACCTCAGCTCAGAGCTTGCCCCTGCTGGGATGGCTTTCCCAACACCACCTGTCTGTGTTAAGGACCCTCCTATGTGTTTCCATAGCACCCCAGACCCTTTGTTATATTCCATTATAGCAACCTCTTCATTTGTCTGGCTTGGAGCTTCAAGTATCCAGGACCATAAACAGGAGGCTGTTTACAGGTGCAGGATTTCTCCACTCTATTCAGCGGCCTCCTTTCTTCTTGAAGAAAGGAGAAGACCTTTCTTCTCCTCCCCACTTTGAGGACTCCCAGTTCCTCACCATTTATTATCCAGTCCACTTTGCTCCCTCTTCCTGCAAGACCAGCCTGATATGATAGAAACACTACACTTCAAGCTCGAATCTGAATTTGTCTGACTCAAACTTAGGCTCGTAGCTTCACTGATGTTGTATTTCTGCTTTTGGTACAGGATCAAGAAGGAAGAATTGCTCTGGAGTTGTCAATGACAGTATGGTGGAGAGTACAAGTACACAAAAACATGCAAAATTTACTTCTAGATATAAAATACTGCCACACATTCAATACAGGTTTTAGAGATCTGAATGTTTAACCTTATTCTTACATTGAAGGGGAAAAAATGCCCATTTAAAAAAAAATTAACATTTTATGCTGTAGATCACTCTACGTGATTAAAATCAATTAGGAATGAACTAGAAGCCCAATCTGCATATGATTATAGCCTGTGAATTTAAATACAATATGTTCCAAAGTTAATGGATTTCAGCATAAAATAAAGATGTTCTGTTAAAAGGGCTTGTTTTCATTGCTTTTTATGATTTTCCAAGTTGTCCTTTAGTTGGGTGCCAAAAATAAGAAAAAGAGGCTATTTCAAGTATTAACACTTTTGTTCTGGCACATGGACTTTCTTTCTAGTCAATCATCTGCAATACTAAAAGTGACCAACTTTTGCTTTCCATTTAAGGAAGTGTTTGTGAGAAGCAATTTATTTCTTTTATAATAAATACTATGTCTCATATTCAAATATCACTCCATTCCTGCCAAGACAAAAGCCTTCTGGCCTTTTGGTAATTCAACATAACTATTCCAACCAACACCACTTACTCAAATGTTTTTGAAGATGGGCACATATATCTATACCTAAAGAACTTTGCTAGAAATCTCTAGGTATTTCTCAAGCCAAAGAGCACAGAATGCATTGTGCTACCAAAAATCTTACTTAGTATAAACTAGTTAAGAAACACAGATACATGTACATTTGGAATTTTGCCTGTGCTAAATGAAATTAAAATGAGAATGGAAATTATTTTTAAAAATTGGGCTTCCCTGGTGGCACAGTGGTTGAGAGTCCACCTGCCGATGCAGGGGACACGGGTTCGTGCCCGGTCCGGGAAGATTCCACATGCCACGGAGCAGCTGGGCCCGTGAGCCGTGGCCGTTAAGTCTGCGCATCTGGTGACTGTGCTCCGCAACAGGAGAGGCTACAACAGTGAGAGGCCCGCGTACTGCAAAAAAAAAAAAAAAGAAGCCAGAGGAGTAAACACTCTTGACATACCACACACCTACATTCTTGTTTATATCTGTTCTTACTCACCCTGCTCTCGGATCCTTTGAAAATGAAATGTTCTGACTCTCACTCTAGTGAATTCCTACCTCTGTCTGGGTTTTATATCCCATCCCTTCCTTCTCTCTTCCTCCAGGACTTTGCTGTATTATGTACCCCTCTCTCCCATATCTTGCCTCTTTCTCACTTCACAACTCCCCCAAATTTCTTCTTTATTAAATAACCACCCTAGAAATATCTTTTTTAGTTCTGTATAAGCTTTTAGCCATTTCTTTCTCTTTGTAATCAACTTTCTTTAAAGAGTTGCCTAAACTAAAAGTCTGTTCTTTCATCTACCAGTTATAATTCATCTACTATTAATATCTATCAGTACTACTTACAAATGGATTTCTGTCCCACCAGCACATAAATTGTGCTTGGGTTTAGGAATTTTCAAGTCCAGTGAATTTATTAACAGAGCTTCCTTTCTCCATGGCATTTGACACTAATTATATTCCCTCATTTAAATGTTCTACTTTCTTGGCTTCTTTGACACAACTATAGTTTTTTTTTTTGTTTTCTCTCACCTTTTGCTGTTACCTCAGTCTCTTCTAGTTGCTCCTCAATACTGTTATACATGTCTTCTTCATTCCAAATACTCTTCCCTTTGCCTCCATATGCCTCATACATTCCCATGTCTTCAAATACTAACTATGTAGCAATTTTCCCCCAAATTTTATGCAACAAATGGGAGCAGAATACTAATGAATCAGACATGTAGTTGAATGCCAGCTCTGGTACCTCATAGCCAGAGCAAATTGGGCAAAAGCTTCTCTGAACCAGGAACTCCTCAAATGTAAAAGTGAGAAGTAAAAGCAGCCAACATATCACTTACAAGATTTTTAGCACAGCTCCTAGTACATAGTAGGTACTCAAGAAAGGTGACTCATTTTCTTTCTTCTTTCTGATTATCCCACCCCCTTCCCTCACCCAGACATCTCTCCTGAATCCCAGTTCCATCATTTGTCTGGACCACCAAACCAGCTTTTGCTCCTACATCCCCAGCCTAGCTTAATGGAGCCATCGTTCTCTCAGTTGCTCATAGGAGAAATCTGGGCATTGTCACCTTTCTTTAGGTCAGTTCCACCCACACTCAATCAATCCCATGTCCTATTAATTTTGTTTGCATATTACTCACACCCTTTCTTTCCCTTCCCACTGCTCATGTTTAATTATTCTATTTTAAAATATCCCTATAATGTTACAGTATTTGTCTCCAATCTCAATCCCTTCCCACTCAGCCCCGAAAATCATCACCCTACTTTTATCATAGGAATATTTCTGAATAAAAAATATGATTGTTACTCAAGATTGTCTATGAAAATACCTATATGCTAAAGAATCCTGATCATGGGAGTTCATGATCTAGGCTTTGCTTTCTACTCTCACTTTCTGAACTTTCTGAGGGCCTCCAATACTGTAAAACTTGCACTTTCCAAAGTTTAATATTTTTCTTTTCTGTCACAAAGTATTATTTCTGTCATGAACTCCCCTCTGACCCTCTCTGTGTCTACTACTGGGTGGATATTTATTTTTCAGTAAATCAGCAAATCACCACCTGCTCTGTGCAACCCTCCCTCCGCTTCCCACCTTAATCTGAAGAGTTGCTCCATCCCTGAGTACCAGTATTGTCTTGTAGATGCTTCCAGTGCAATGAAACATACTTAATTTTTTGCCCCCCTTACTAAATGGGAACGTTTTGAGAACAGGGAACATGTCTTGTCATTACATACCTATCACCTGACATATGCCTAACAAATAGATGCTCAGTGTATTTGTTAAATGAATCAGAGATATTAAATGACTTCACTTCTTACTTCATGGGCATCTGTTTCCTCTCTGTTCTTCCATCCTTGAAATCTCTCTAGATCAATATGCAGGGCTCCTCATTCTCAGGTAGTCTGAATCCTCAATCTTTCAATCTTTGTGTGGCCTCTTGTCCACACACTTACCTGGGTTTCCATTTTCTCCATTTGCTACCTTCACCTTCAGCCTCTCCCTGCTTCCTGCTTCCTCTCTAACTCCTGCACTAACCTTCTTGGCATCTACATTTCCAAACCCTTCCTCAACTGCACTTCCCCATCAAGCAAAATTTATTTTTACCTTTTAATTCATTGTCAAAACTTTAACAATTGTCTTCTGCATTTTCATTCATTTCTTCACCATCTACATATTTCTTAATCTGGGTATATATTTTCACTAAACATATTTTTTAGAGTTGTTATCCTACATAATGTCTTAGTATTTGCTATTATTAAAAAATAATCTTTTATACTAGATCTACCTATTCCTTTAGTCCAGATCACTGAAATATATTTAATCTCTTTTGTATCTACTTTACCAGCTTTTTCTTCTTCAGATGAAGAAATGCAGGTCATCAAAAAGGCCTGCCGTCATCAGTTCCATATTATTATAATAATATCTCTTATCACTCCCTGGCTTAAAACTGGCCAGTGGCATCTCATTGAAATGAAACTAAATTCCAAAACTCTTATCATGGACTACAAGCCCCTAAATGACCTGGATCCTGTTTGAATAAACCTTGGACCTTATAATATACCATTCCAAGTTTTCCCATAAGTAGGCTGTATACTTCCCTCTGTTACTAACAAACACCCACAAAACACTACTTTCTTAGGAGCTTTTAATGTAACAAGTCACTCTTTCTAGATCTTTGATGGGTCAAGCTTCAGATCAAAGATCACTTTTTCAGGGAAGTGTCCCTGATCATCTGTGTGTCAGGAACCATCTCCAACTCCAGTCATTCTTTATGAGATACAAAAGGCTAAAACTCAGGAAAGAGAGAGAGTAAACAAAGGAAAAGGACGACATGATATATAGGAGAATGGGGTAGCCATAGGAGAGCAGGGAAGGCAAGTCCTATCATAGAGCTGTTCAGTTAGGCCCAGAGATCAACAGGGCAGTGGGAACTGAGGGGCATAAGGCTCCAGGAGAAAGAGCTCTAGGGGAAAAGGAGGACAGGTGCTCATGGAGGACTAACTGACGTGTTGGGGCAGAGCTGAGGGTCTGATAATGGCTAAAATAATTGCAAGATACAGAGAAAAGAAAATTGAAAAACACAATGAAAATTGGTATATGCATATAAATATTATAAATAAATACCTTTGTCTGCAATGAGCATTATTGGCATAGTTAAAAGAATGTAATTGTACTGATCAAAATAGTTTCAAATTGTGACACATATATAGATTAAGAGATACAGATATATAGATAGGGTACGTGAAGTAATATTACTAAAAGCCAAGTCCTCCTCTTTCTTAACAAATCAACAAATAACGGCTAAACTTGTTACGTTTTAAAAAAATCAGCAAACATATTTTTAGATCTATGGAGAAAGCCACCAGATGAAAGAACTGAAAGTGTTGTTTTAACTGACTCTGGGAATGAGCCTGAGTTGTGCGAAGCTCTGCCATTCCATCTGCTAGTTTTATGGTAAACATCCTGGCATCGCCTGATGTTTTTAAAAAACTTATATGTATGACTTTGACAAATTTTTTAAACTGAAATAAAGAATAATGAACAAGAATAAGAATTATAAATTAATATGAGACATGTCAGCCATAGAGCTGCAGTTAAAATTGCAGCCAATATAAGCCAAGGAACTACACCATTTACAAAGTGCTTCTTCCACTTTGCCCAAGATCATAAAGGCAAACTCTCTCAGTGGCAGGTCAGAGAGGTAGAGTGGTTCATGTGGGCCCTCGTGCTCAGTTTTCCAAAGAAGGTAGAAAATTTTTTTAACCAGGATATAAGGATTTGTCATTCAACCACCACAACCAGAACTTTTCAGAAGTGAGTGAAATGCTGCACATACCTGATCAAAACACTGAAATAATCATTGTTTTGAGTTTCTTAGATCTCCAAGACCAAACTGAGGTAGAAGAAAATAGACTTATAGTCACTACAGACATGATACCAAGCCTGATTCAAGCCAAACTACATTGGGACATTTTCAGTTTCCTTTAATAAGTAAATTAATAAGTATACATATATACACATATCTATGTAAGTAAATATCCATAACTATTTTTCATAAAAGAATTCAAAAGTCACTAACCTATAATTAAGTGGAAGAAAGTTTTAAAAATATAACGAGATTGCAATGATTAAAGAGTTATTGATGGGGCTTCCCTGGTGGTGCGGTGGTTGAGAATATGCCTGCTAATGCAGGGGACATGGGTTCGAGCCCTGGTCTGGGAGGATCCCACATGCCGCGGAGCAACTAAGCCCGTGAGCCACAACTACTGAGCCTGCGCGTCTGGAGCCTGTGCTCCGCAACAAGAGAGGCCGCGATAGTGAGAGGCCCGCGCACCATGATGAAGGGTAGCCCCCGCTTGCCACAACTAGAGAAAGCCCTCACATAGAAACGAAGACCCAATACAGCAAAAATAAATTAATTAATTAAAAATGTGTTCGTGTGTGCGTGTGTTTTTTAAAAAAAAAGGAGTTATTGAGATGAAAGTGTAGCATTAATTAACAATATCAAACTATTACTATTCAACAGTAAGAAAATGAGAAAACAATTCAAGAAACAAAACGAAAATAGGAGAAATGAAAAACTCATTAGCTCATAAATAAATGAGAGAAAAGCAAAAGTGATAGAATAAAAATAGGTAAAGTTTGTTTAGTTCCAAAATTTTCCATAGATTCAGAAAATACACCATCAGTTCCAAATATAAATTATCTCATCTCTAGAATGAAAGAAGTAAAAGAATATTATCTCACAATAGCAGAATAAGAAAAACTGGAATAAGATTTTGGATAGTAAGAGGATTTTCCAGTCAAGAAATTTTCAAACTTATTTACACGTTTAAGAAGGTTTTTGATATAATTATATTTTGGCAGTAATGGCAAATATATTGCAGTGAAGTATATAGATTTGGAGATACAGATATAGATATAGATAGATATAACAAAACAGTGTTAAGGTAATTGTAAAAGATTTGGATGTATGTTACTCTAAACTGTACTTCTAAACCCAATTCACTCCTCATTTTTTAGCAGTAGAATAAATCCAAAGCCTTTTATTTCACCTTTGTAGAAACATGATTTGTTTGAAGAAAATATTCTTCCTGTTTACAATTTACTTTCAGTTAATTACTTTATGACTGTTTGGAAGGATTGATGTTGTCTCTCTCCCTTCAAACATTTTTTAAAGTAGATTCAGTCCCCATAAGTGGCTTGTGACTGGCTAATGAAATCTTTGATGTTTCCAAAATAAGGATAAATAATTTTTAAGAAGATTACACAATCTTTTCAAATACACAATCTTTTCCATTTACCTTTGAGATTTTTAAGAGTGTGCTCATTTGAATAAATAACTTTAGACTGTGGTTTCTTTATTACAGTCCTGCCATTGGTGAGGGTGACAAATTATAAATTAATCTGTGTGCATGTGTGTGTGTGTAAGTATACCTAGAGAAAAAAACTTGAACATTTTTATTCAAGACATTATTTTATTATAATGTTATTCTATTGGTAAAACTCAATATAACTAAAAATTATGAACAAAATCTTCAGGGAAAACTGTTCATCTAAATGACAGTCTAAAATTTATCACAATAATATTAATATGTGGCACCTATTTGAAAATCTAAATAAAATTTTACCCTTTTATTATTTTTTCAGTTACAAAATATATTAAATATTTCATCCCAAGAAAGACTTTAAAATAATACTCTCTTAACTTCCCTTTGTCATATTTTGCAACATTTTAGAAGATTTAGAATTATAATACAGATTTAGAAGCAAAACATCCAATCAAACAAAATGTGTACAAAATTAAACTTAGTACATTCAACATTATTTGCATGTGAACATAGAAATGGAATACTACATTGTAGTGAAAATCTAAATTTGTGTCATGTACACCTCACTATAATTGTTACTTTAAAAACTTTAATAATGGTTCTCCCTATTGTGTACTGACAATCTTTAAGCAACAAATACATTAAAATTAATTTGTATTGTAGTTATTTCTCTGGTCTATCTTATTGCAAAGAGTAGTTTTTAAATCTAAACAAATTATATTGAATATGATTGAATAATAATGAATATGTTGAAGATTTTAAAATATATAATTCTAAGAGTCCTGTATATCTAGACTTGGGGAAAAAACACGGGGGAGGCCAAGATTGAGTTGCAGATATTTTTAATGCTCATAACGCAAGTGTAATTGTCTCCTTATAGGAGAGGAAATTTCTCCTATAATTAAGTTGAATTTTTAATCTGAATAATTGTATTAATATACACTATCTCTCTTTTCAGAGATGAAAATGCACACAGAAACCCTTGAGAGAAAGGACAGTCGATTTATTTTATGCTCTCTAAAGACCATTTCATTATTCCATTACCTTTTTTGACTTTATTTATATTGTTGGAGATAGTTATTTCCTAACTAAGAGAATTGCAACTGCTATTACTTCACCAGGATAGTTAGCAATTCATTATATTCAATTCTTATTTATTTATTCTAACTCAGTATATTCAATGTGGGCCACCTATATTTAAGAAAAATATATATATTAACCTATTATAACTTATTTCTAATGCTATCAAAATGGTTTATTTGACCTATATGTGAAAACAAATCACCTAGTTCCAAGAACATAAATTATAATTCTATCTGATAATGTCTCCTTTGGCAGGTATTTTACTCAGAAAAAGACAACTATAATTAATAAAACATAAAAATGAATATATTATGTAATGTAATATTCATCTTCTACAAAGTTTTAATGTAGAAATAAGTACATTATTGTAGCTAATATTTTTGGTAAACTGGAAAATAAAAAAATTAAATGAAGACTCAGAAGGAAATAGTCTTCTACCATAGTTTAGTCATATTCATGTTATCTTTCTGGAAAAAATAGAAATATAGCGTTAAATACAATTGTTGATTACTGATTAACAGGTCTGTCCAGAACCATAGTCTCCAGGCTGAAAACTCTAGGGTGCACTCTTCAATTCTCCTACTACTTCACCATTCCTCAGCACTGAATGTGGGCGACTGTTTCTTTCTCCAAACTCTTCTCCCTCTGAGACATCCCTCTAAGTCATTCAACATTTTCCATTCAGTGTTCAGTCCCATAGACCAGGACACTAAATTGATTACACCTTTACTATTTCCACAGTCTCCCAAGATACTCATTTCTCCAATTCTGTTCTGTACACACACACAAACACCACATGACCACCCTAGGCATCATAGCAGACACAACACTCCAGACATCCAGACAAGTAGGTATGTTCAGCTAAGTGGTTAAAATCATGAACTCCACATCAAGAATGTTTGGATTCAACAAAACTATAACTTGAAAAGATACATCCATCCCTATGTTCATAGCAACACTAATTACAATAGCCAAGACATGGAAACAACCTAAATGTCCATTGACAGATGAATGGATAAAGAAAATGCGGTACATATATACAATGGGATATTACTCAGCCATAAAGAATGAAATAATGCCATTTGCAGCAACATGGATGGACCTAGAGATTATCACACTAAGTGAACTAAGTGAGACAAAGACAAACATATGATATCACTTATATGTGGAATCTAAAATATGATACAAATGAACTTATTTACAAAACAGAAATAAACTCATAGACATAGACAACAGACTTGTGGTTGCCAAGGGGGAGGAGGGTGGAGAAAGGATGGCTTGGGAGTTTGGGATTAGCAGATGCCAACTATTATATATAGAATGGATAAACAATAAGGTCCTACTGTATAGCACAGGGAAATATATTCAATATCCTGTGATAAACCATAATGGAAAAGAATATAAAAAAGAATGTGTTTATATCTGTAAAACTGAATCACTTCACTGTACGATAGAAAGTAACACATATAAATCAACTCTACTTCAATAAAATAAAATAAACTTTTTAAAAACAAAGGTTTGGATCCATACCCCGTCTCTACCATTTGCAAGAGTATCATGTTGAGCAAACAGCTTATTTTTTTCTTTCTCTCTTTGGTAAAACAGGGAAAATAATACTATTTACTTTATAATATGTAAGAATGACATAGGTTAATGAATATGAATGGCTTACAATGTGCACATAGTAAGGATCAGCTGCAAAATCTCTGAACAATCAGATTATATCACTCCCCTCTCAAAACCTTCCACCAACTTTCTGTAATACTAAAAACCCAAACTGCTCACCGCAGACTCTGAGGCTTCCACTGTCTCCCTGCTTCACCACTTGCTACCTGGATTTTTTTCAATTCTTTTAATATGCCATGGTTTTTGTTTTTGTTTTTCATGTCAGTCATTTTGCCCTGTGATTTCCTTTGCTTCAAAATCTTCTTCTCCATTCTTTGAGTGGATGGCACCTTCTACCAAGATCAGAAAACTTGTTTTGTAAAAGGACCAATAGTAAAGACTCAAATCGATAGGCAACCACTCAGCTCTGCTGGTGCAAAAGCAACCACAGACAACCATAAAAGAAGAGTGTGGCTATGTTCCAACAACACCTAATTTACAAAACCAGGCAGTGAGCAGTATTTGGCCAGTGGGCTATTGTTCCTAATAACTATAATCTAATCCTTCACTGCCTAATTTAAAAGCTATCCCTCAGAGACAGCATTACTGACTGCTATTATTCTGCATCCCAGCCTTTTGATTGGTTTTTCCATAGCACATATCACAATGTATAACCATTTAATGTATTTACTTGTTTACCGTTCTTTGTGAAACCCTCCACATATACTCAACTGTAGCATTTAGCATGGTGTCTGTTGCTTAAACGGTGCTCAATAAATAATTTTGAATGAATAAATAAATACCATCATATTTGACTTTGAGATTCAAGAAAATCAAATCAGTAGAACATTGCTGAATGAACTATATAGATTACAAATTGCAGGAATGCATCCTTTATAAAGAATTTTTGAAATAAGCTTTATTGAAGAATGTAGAGGAGGGGGAAATCCCCTTTTGCAGTCCCGAGCTCCTATGAGCTTGGAATGCTTATAGCCTTTATGTTTCTGCTGCCTTGGGATTGCCTAGGGAATAGAGATAAGCATGACCTCATTTTTGTTGAATATGGGTGTTATGAGAATTAGAACCGGACAGGCCATCTGGAGGATACAGTCTTCCTCTAGCATTGTTCATTTCATAGTATAGACATGAGGGATATTCATTTCATGTAGAAAATGAAGTCATAGCAATCAAAGCATGCTCCATTTAAAAAAAGTTCATGGGGGCTTCCCTGGTGGCGCAGTGGTTCAGAGTCCGCCTGCCGATGCAGGGCACACGGGTTTGTGCCCCGGTCCGGGAAGATCCCACATGCCGCAGAGCAGCTGTGCCCGTGAGCCATGGCCGCTGAGCCTGAGCGTCCGGAGCCTGTTGCTCCGCAACGGGAGAGGCCACAACAGTGAGAGGCCCGCGTACCGCAAAACAAAACAAAACAAAACAAAACAAAAGAAGTTCATGGTTTGCTTTAGGGCTAAATAGTCACAGCATGCATTTTAAAGATGCAATTAGGGGCAATGATAAACAAAAGTGCATGTGCAAAGAAAATATTATTTTTAGAAATGCAATTGAAACATCACAGGAGTTAAAAATAGATCATACTGGTCAGGTGAGAATCTGTAGCAATGTAATAAGCTCTGTACACAGCAGAAGTTACATTAGAGAAAGTTGTTTTCAGTGAAGCTCTTCAGATGTTCCAAATTCCATCTAGGCCTTTGACCTCGATGGATAGATCTCATATCCAGGAGACATTAGATGAGATTTTGGATGATACTGTCAAATAATATTTAGATACCAGCTTTTATAATTACACACATCTGTTTAATCTCTGATTTGCTTTATTTCATATCTCTTGTTAAAATTATACTGAACTGTCAAGATCACATTTTGAGACACAATTGGTGGGTTTAAACTTTCTATTTTTCTATTATAGAGAAAGAAGAAATTTCTTCTAGCCTTGCAGGTTCTTCTGGATGATCTGAGAATTAAATTGACATGAGACTGATAAACAGGAAAAAGTCAAACAGAAGTTTGATAACATGTATACTTGGGAGAGACCTAAGAGAAATGAGTAACTTACCAAAATGCCTGAAACCCTCACCTTAAATACCATCTTCAGCTAAAGACAAAAGAGAATGTTGTGGGTAGTGGTTTGGAACTTCAAAGGGGAGGAAGGCAATTCCCATGGAGATGGAAAAGCACATGTCTGTTAATAAATGTTAACAAAATATGGGACACACAGTGGACTCTGATCTCTAGGCCCCCTTCTCCCACCACATCCAGCCCATATTCTTTGCAGATGCCTCTGGTGATAACTCTATTTTGGGAATAAGCCTTCTATCTAAATTTTTTAGGCAGTTAGAGGAAAGGTCTCAGGTTCCTCCTGAGTCTTCTGTTTCTTAAAAATAATCAGCCTATTAATTCTCATGCCAAAGAGACAAATTTTGGGGTAGCAAATTTTGCTCCCTACATTATATTATATGCAAATGACAGCAATCACCATGTTTGTGATGGTCAAGGTTTTTTGAAACAATTTCAATGCTGCTCACCCCAGTGTACTTCTCCTGGGTGTGGTGCCTCAAATATATTTGTTTTTCATTCTATTGATTTTTAAACTATTTTGTCTATGTATTGAACCACAAATACAGCTTACATCAATTTCAAAATCTTGTAAATTATGTTTCAGTAGAAACAATTACTTTCTGTGAACTGTTAAGAAAATGTGAAAATTTTTACAAGTTTTCTTCTCTCTAAATAAATAGAAATATAGAGAAATCATTTGAACACAATATGAAACATATATAGAGAAAAGAAATAATCTAATTTGTATTAATATTTAAAAAGAACAAAAGGGAGAAAATCTGGCCCAACTAAAGCTAAGCCTTTTGGTTGAAAAGCATCTTTCAGTGAAAAGCAATTTTCACAGCTTACTTTCTTATAACTTTTTATATGACTGTAAGTAATTGTAGTTATTGTGTTTCAGTTACTACCATTTGAAAAGTCACTTGGTCTAAGAATCACACACATAAAATACTGTTCAGGTAAATTAGTGAATTTTTTTTTCCTTCCATGTAATTGATGTCGAATTTGTGTTTAAGTTTTAAAAAGATGTAGATACAAACAATACAAATAATATTCAGGTTATACAGTGCAAAACTACATGACTTTTAAAAGTACAAAGTTTTAAGATTTATATCAATAGTGAAAGATAAATATTATAAATAAATATATTTGTCATTCAAAATTAAACTCCAGTATACCCTATTTAAGGAGACTTCCATAAAGTTGCCCACTGTTATGAAAAGTTGCTTGTAATGTGACTTTCTAACATGACATGACACAGAAATTATGTCTTGTTCAGAACCTAGAACAGCATCTGGTATACACCAGACACTCAATAGTTATTTGGATAAAATAATAAACAATTATTCCCATCAGTTGTTTCGGGGATTTACTAATTGATACTGAATCCCAACACCGAATTAAATCTCAGAGACAGAGTTTTGGGTGAAGTACAAAAGAATAGGTTCATTGCTTTGCCAGACAAAGGGGTCCACAGCAGGGTAATGCCCTCAAAACCTTGTATCCCAACCTGAGGGAGAGGGATGTAAAGAGTTCTGTAGTCAAGGGTTGGGGTTGCTGAAAAGGATCAGGGTGTGTGCAGGGCCTGCATTCCTTCAATCTAGAGATCTTCTAGATGTTATTGCACCTTTTCTCTGGAACATCTTCCATTTGGTGAGCTCTTCTGCAGAAGAGCTCAAAGATATTGTTATGTATATCCCTTGAGGAAGAACCAGGATCCTGCCCCAAGGCTGCACTATTGTTTCTTGACTGCTCCTCCCTTGTCTCTGCAACCCCTCCATTCAATGATTAGCAACAGTTTGAACCTGCCCTTTGGAACTCAGGGAAGGGGACACAGAAAGGCTTTTGTGTCCAGGAGGCCCACTGAGTTTCGTAATGAAACTACATATAGAAATTGACAAGAACATAAGTGATTAGAGTGGACTTTACAGAAGAAGGGACTTGACCTGCTTTTTGAAAGAAGAATAGTTCTAGTAGGGCAGAGTGCAGTAGCTGGTAAAGGGTGGGACAGTGAGGAGAGAGCTGGCTGACTCAGCAAGAAAGTAAGACTTGAAAGGCATTGGGAGTGTTAAACAGAATGTTTTGGTGCCAGCACTTTGAAATATCCATAAATAGTTAGATATTATGGAAGAATATGCTAGGGTGATAGACAGTGCCCAAATATTGAGGCAACTTAAGAAGTAAGCTGACAAAAAAAAAAAAAGTAAGCTGACGTAGAAGAGAATAATGCAAATACACAAACACCAATTGGCAATTTTTGCTGAGTATTATAGTAAGGAGTCTGACTCCATTTTCTGATGTTTGCTGACAACTTTTAAACCTCACTCTCTCTTCTCTTGATGCCCTGTATCTGGGCATGCTGATAGGAAATATTGGGTGCTCCTTTCTTTTGAAACTGGGAAATTCAAGTCACACAAGCCCAGGCCCATACCCAGGAAGTGTCAGCCCAGTCCCACCCACTAACTACCATAAAATCCCAGCCAGGCTCTTTCCCTGCCCTCTCAAAACATTTCATCCCAACTTGGGAGGCCTGCCTTGTTAACCCCAGAGGGACTTGTAATGTGAGAACAAGCCTTTCATCTACCCCTTGTGTGTTGCTATTATTGCTCTCTACACAGGAACCAAAGTTTGGGCTGCAGTCCATCCTGCTCATGCAGAGTGGCCACAAAACATGTTCCAAAATATACTTGAATTTAGACAAGAAGTTTTGTTTTTGTTCAATGCAAGACAATGGTAACCACTTTCATGAAGGAAAGACCTCCTTGTTCATTGCACAGAGTCGTCTTCACCCACTGGGCACAAACCCAGGCACCACTGAGGACTGAGGTGAAGTCATGCTTGGTTCCCTCCACCTCTCTCCCCTCATCTCCTTTCTCACTGTTTATGACCTCATTCTTTCATCCCCTTTTTTTAAAAAAAATGAAATAGATTTGATTTACAATGTTTCAGGTGTACAGCAAAGTGATTCAGTTTTATATATATATATATATACACATATATATATGTATATATATGTGACACTCTAAATATATATATAGGATATAATATATATATAATCTCAGATTTGTTTCCATTTTACATTATTACAAGATATTGACTGTAGTTCCCTGTGCTATACCTTCCTTCCCCCTTTTTGCTAAAGCCATGCTCCCTTGATTTCTCATTATATTTGAATACTTGAAGGGTTTTATTTACATGACAAAATGAGTTCTTGGAACATAGCAGTGATCAAGAAACTTGTTGTCAATGGCCATTGATACAATGCCTGAAAGCACCTTATGTTAGAAGAAAACTGGTGTGCTCTATGACAGACTATTTAAGTAATTCATAAATCATGGCCCTGAGGAGGCCTAGAAGATTTCAAAAGTATATATGGCATGAACATTTGCTTTCCACTGAACTGAAGTTACGCCAGTATCAAATCTTGTGTTAAAATTCAGGCCTGTGGAAATGACCACTCAGTCAGTGGATGTTTGGTTCACACCCACAGAGCTCAATTATGTATGTTGCACTGGATACTGCGAGCAATTTGCTTAACACTTGTCAGGGAGAATTTCCTTTTCCTGTGTTTTTAGCTAGCTTTCAAAACTTTCCCCTGGACACAAGATGAGGTAGATGAGAGGAGGAGGATTCAAGTGTAAGGGAAAGACCAGAATGTGGGGTGGACAGAGTAAGAAGAACCTCACATTATCAATATGTTTCTCATACTTATTTTGAGTAAAATAAAACCTAGCAAGATATTCCTAACCTGCTCAAAGAAAGTGAGTATTTGCTCCTGGCTCCAGCTTTCAAATGAAAATAAGACACTGTGAGACTCCTTGCTTTAAATATCTTTTGTAGTTGTATACTTTCTCTTCACTTTTCTTGATATTGCTCCATGGGACTTGCTATTTTATACATTACTTTTATTTTCTCTAAGCCAGCAAAATCCTGGTTTGGATGTTTCACCTTCCAGTGACCCAGCTGCCTCATCATTTTATCTAATAGTTGTAAAATTAGAAAGCTCTGACAAATCCCTTCTGGCCATACTGAGCCCAAGGAAAGAATTTTCAGTGGATCCTGGAAATGGGGACTCTGCAAAGAGATTTTGCTGTGGTAACTTTTAAACCAAAGGCATCATCTTTGAATGGGGATCTTAAGCCTGAAATCATTCTGTAACTTAATTGTATCCATTTTAATTTTTTATTTCTGTCTCGTGTTTGCTTTGCCAGGCCATGGAGGGGACACTCAAGATTGCCACCACACTTTGTTTCCTAGTATATTTCCCAGAACAAAACTCCATAGGATTTATGACCCAATTTTTGCCTTTTGATTTAATCTCAAAAATATCCAGCTCACATCAAGCACACAGCTGGCAGTTAGGAATGATAAAGCTGTCTCTCTCCTCACACAAGGCTGCTAAAAGGTTCAGACCACATCTATGTCTCACTTCCCATGCCACAGTCTCTCTTCCTACAAACAGATTTGATCCTGCTCCTGTGCTTATTTCACTGTGCTTGTTGCTCAGAGAAATCTAACCACCATGGCAAAATTCTTCAAAAATATATCTGCTAAAAGATAAGGCAATTCAAGAAATTTGTTCCCAAGTAGAAGTTGGACCTGGTTATGGAAAAATTAACGATAATAATATAAAATAATAAGAGATAACATAGTAATTTTAATATGATATTGATAATAGTATGAGACACCATTTTCTCTATTTCTAAAAAATGCTTTGTAAACATTATCTGTCGTGGGTAATTATTAATAAAATTTTCTACATTATTTCTTGCATCGTAAATGAAATGCTTTTATATGGATGTTTTTAAATATCCTTAAACTAGAACTATATCTGCATAGTCTTAGAAAAATGAATCTTTAAAATATCCAGAATATTCTACTGTCAATAATTTGTTTATATAGTGATTACAAAGTACCAGACAAGGGCCTAAATTCTTTAAATATTAATTCCTTTCATTCTTCTAGGATATCTGTGAGATAGATGCTATTATTAATATTTCATTTTAGAAAAAAAAAAAAACAAGACACAGAAAGGTCAAATATCTTCCCCAAGGTCACAAAATAGAAACTGGAGACAATGAGATGGACTCTCGGGCAGCCTGGCTCTGGGCTCCACAAACTTAGCCACTCCCCAGTGCTCTACCTTAGTACAATAAAATGCTTATGCAGGTTATGTGTGTTCATTCATATCAGCTAACATTAAACACAAGACGTCCTTGTAGGTACTCAGAAGTCTAGAGCTCTATAAGCTTACCTAAGGCATTACTTTACTAACATATCCATAAGCAATTATTTTTAAAGTATCATTCTTCTGGGGGGAAAATGCTTATGTTATGAAAATAGGCTCTATATATTTAATAGTAATTGAATAATTTATTAATTGCTAATAGTAATTTTTCTAATCTTAAACTGTTGGCAACATTTCTGTAATTCACTACTATTTACTACTTTTTTTACTATTGGATTCTACTTCTTTAAGTAAATTAAATGCATTTGAAATGCTACCGCAGACAGAGTAAAAGCCATGCATGTTTACAGCATTTGGAAAACATCTAGTATATTTACTAAATGACTGCAAAAAAATGCTTACCTAAAAAAAGGGCAAATCATGCATTGTCATTACTAAATGTAATGCCAATGAGAATGAAGCAAAACAGATGGATATCAGACATATTTCAAATTAAGAAATGAAAGAATTGGTTACTGACTAGCCCTCGGTACCAAAAAAAAAGAAAGAAAAACATAGGTATCGACTGAGCCTTGTCCATAGACAAGCTCCATGATAGGAGAAGGATATTAGCCTTCAATTAAGCCACAGTGCAGCTAAGAGGGAAGAACAAAGATGGCAGTACAGGCAAGAAAAATGATGATGCACTTAATAGAAATTGGAACTTCAGGAGGGGTAATTTCTTGAAATAGGTTTTGGATGAGTTAAATTTGAACGGGGTCATAAAATTATAAAACTGCAGAAGATGCTAAGAGATAGCGACATATAGCTTAAGCAAGGCATCAGGATTAAAGACATAAATTTGAAAGTCTTCTGTACAGACTGGAAAATTGAAACTAAGAAAGTGAATTAACCATACTAAGGAAAATTTGATTACTATACCATTAGGCCTAAAGAGGATGTTAAATAAAATAGTTTTGAGCTCTGTCTTTTAAATCAGACTGTTGTTATCCCTGCCACATGTTAGCAGTGTGAATTTAAGCGAATCGCTAAACCTTTCTAAATCCTAATTCCCTAATCCATAAAATGGAAGGAATATGTGCATAGCTGTGGTAGGCAGAATTCTAAAATGGTCCTCAGGATTCCTCCCCTGGGGTTCCTGCCCTGTAGAATCCCCTCCCCTTGAATATGTGTGGAACCTATAAGTGTAAGATAGTCATTCTTTAATGGGGTTGTGTTATAAGGCAAAAGATGATGACATTGTCACCTGCAGGATTATAAATTTTGTAAGACTGAGTCTAGATGGAGAAACTGGAGGGAGGCATGCCTGCAGGTCTGGAGGAAAACAAACATGGTGGTCACAAGGCAGGGAACTGAGGGTGACGTCTAGTTAGGAGCCCAGAGCAATTGACAGCCAGTAAGAAAAAACAAGGATCTCATGGACTCCACTCATGGTCCAATGGTTAAGAATTCGCACTTCCATTGCAGGGAGCATGGTTTGGGTTTGATGCCCGGTAGGGGAACTAAGATCCCGCATGCCATGTCGTGCAGCCAAAAAAAAAAAGGATCTCACTACTACATCCAAAAGGAAATGAATTTACCAATAACCACTGAGCTGGAAAGAGGACCCTGAGGCTCAGATGAGATAACTGCCCCTCACCAGCACTTTAATTTCATCCTAGTGCAGCCCTGTGCAGAGAACCCAGCTAGTGGAAATTCTGAAAAATAAATTTGCCTTGTTTTAAGTCACCAGGTCTGTGATAATTTATTGTGAAACAATAGAAAACTAATATGCCCATAGGATTAGATGACTTAATGTAATAATAACTATAAAATGTCTATTATAGTACTTTCTATGTAATGATATACAGTAATTGCTACCTTGGTAGCATTGTTATGGATCCTCCTGAATCCTATTTCTCTTGCTAGAATTGAAAATAAATTCCTCCTGAATTCTATTTCTCTTGCTAGAATTGAAAATAAATACCAATTTACTTACAAAGGCTTAAAGAAATTCGTCAGGAAGTAATGTTTTAATAATAGTGTAGCATTTCTAAAGAATTTTGATCAATGTTATTTTTTTCTACCATTTTATTTAATTTCATTAAAATTTAGCTAGAGGCAGATCTCAAAAAACATAGTTCAAATAGGCCATTATTAGTAAGATTTTGATTGTTGTTGTTTTGGTTGTTATTTGCTTTGTTGTCTAAGAATATGTGAGTTTTAAAAAATGAATGAACACATTAATACTGATAAATTTGCTGAGGTCCAAATATAATGTTAAAGCACTGAGATTTTTATTTTGTTAAATGTTTTGTGGAAACTAAGTTCAAAATAAATTTAATCATAAAAAGTTAATCATGGGATAGTTTAATTTTGTAATGGTCAAAATAAAAAAAAATAATAAAGCTGAGAAACTACCATGAAAACTAAGACACATTTTTACCTCTGTGATGGTGTACAATACATTAAAGCTGTGGAGCTGGTTTTCCAGTGTGTTTCCAGACTCCTCTATTGCTTTGCTTATTCTGTGCCTTCTGTCTGGAATGCCTTTTATAACCAGTTTTACTTCTGTGAAGCCCTCCCTCTTAGTAATAAAAAGATGCATAACAAATTATCCCTGTGTATCTGTCCTTTGCTATATTATGGGTTTCTTCAGAGAAAAGATATTTTTGCATTTCCTGATAGTGGTGTGGGTATGAACCCAATAAATTCTTATCAAACACAGTTTCATTAATGAAACGTTACTCACAAATTAACATGCTTAAATAATTGTTTAGCAAAATTAGGTCACGTTAATTTACTGTATTATTTCCATATTCTTCTAGTAGTTGAAAAAATGTGACTTAGTAAGTTGATAGTCTTAGTAGCATTTTTGTGGGTGACTTTTATAATAACTAAAAGTTATTACTAAATAACTTTTAGTAATAACTAAATAATAACAAAATAATAACATCTTGATACCTCTGCAGTATCAAAATGCCCATCAGGAAAACAAAGAAAATTCAATCAATCAAGTGGTACAACTATCATAAGGGAAAATTATTCTAATTTTGTTGAAAAAGTTTTCTGATTACAATACTTTCATACTATGGAAACATGCCCAGTATAATAGTAATTTCAGGGAACACATTCTTTAAATAAGAATTGAGATTTGTATGAATGAAAAGCCCATTTCTTCTAGACGTGGGAATATAATTTGAGTGATAAAGGAAAATCAGTTCAATAACAGAAAAACTAAAATGTATAAGTCATATTAAAAAATTAAACTCAATTCATAGAATGCATACATGTTATGATAATTACTTAAAACATCTTATGTCTCAATTGGGATAATTCTACCACTTAGTGATGTACACATGTTCAATATTTGTTAAACAAGTGATCTTTATCCCATTACCTATTTTGTATTACTTAAGATCCTTTCTATGATAAGTCTACAAAAGTCTTCATGTTTATTGAATTTTAAGATTTTTTTTTTAATGTGGACCATTTTTAGTTTTTATTGAATTTGTTACAATATTGCTTCTGTTTTATGTTTTGGTTTTTTGGCCACAAGGCATGTGGGATCTTAGCTCCCTGACCAGGGATTGAGCCCGCACCCCCTGCATTGGAAGGCGAAGTCTTAACCACTGGACCGCCAAGGAAGTCCCCTGTTTATTGAATTTTACAGGGAAAAAGTTAGTGTCTAAATAATGGTGGTATGCTTTTAATTTAGAAAGGCATTATGGAGAATGAAGCAATAAAAGCAAAAATAAATACTAGAAATAATTTTTTAAGAAAAAAGGTATAATAGCAGAAGTTAAAAAAATAGACTAGGGACAATTTCAATTATCATAACAGCTCTTTTGTAAAGTCCAGAATTTTATGCATTTTTTCAACATTTTTCCAAATCTTGATATCTTAAAGAAAAAATTTTAAAGTAATTAAACCTCATCTCCTCACAGTCTTACTGATTTTAGTCAAATAAAACAGGGGTTAGAAACAGTTTTATGCAAAGGGACAGATAGTAAATATTTTAGGCTTTACAAGCCACACAACTATTCAACTCTGCTTATGTAGCGTGAAAGCAGCCATAGACAAAATGTAAATGAATGGGCATGACTCCAGTAACATTTTACTTACAAAAACATGATGCGTGTCGATTTCACCTGCTTTCCAACTCCTGACATAGACTTATATTAGCAATTTTATAACCATTTTTAAACAAGACTAAAGAAACTATCTTCACAGTTAATAGCTGATGTTCTCTAGTTACAGAAAAACATACAACATAAGAGTTGCAAGTTTAAGTTTTATTTAAGGTCTCACTGAGGACTATAGCCTGGGAGACTGCTCTGAGGAACTGCTCTGAAGATGTAGGGGAAGAAGCAGTACATATAAATGAATTTTTTGGCTGGGAAATACATGTAGTCAAGCACACATCTTGGTAAAAGATTATTGCTAGTCACAAAGAACAGACATCTCAAGTTTATTATCTTAGTGCTTTTCTATGTACAAAAAGATGCAAGAATCTGGGGTCACTGGAGCCCTTCCTGAGATATTCTTCTAACTATATAGGGGCTGTTTATCCAAAGCACAGAGGGCCTCATCCTGATTTCATCCTGAATTCCCCTTGGGGGGCACTGTCAGTGGGGAAATGCAGTGGGTTGATCCTTGTAGAACTGGGTGGTGAGCAATGCTCTCTGTTCTTCTTTGTTCACAACATACAAGAATAAAGAATATAGCATAAATAGAATATATATAGAATATAGAATATTTATTAAAAATATAGCCATAATCACATTTTGCAGTACAAACTATGATACCACAATTCTGTTTGATGCATTACCATGGTGAAATTTATAAATGAAACTAACTTCTTTCAGAAAAAGAGAACAGATTTCATGTGTAGGCTTCTTTTTCTCCATTCTTTCTTATTCTAGGAACTCAAAAATTACATCTTCATACTGTAAAATACCATAAAATAGAGATTGTTCTTTACACTTTAAAATATCATGCAGTAAACAGAATCCAACAGCACATTAAAAGGATCATACACCATGATCAAGTGGGGTTTATCTCAGGATGCAAGTATTCTTCAATATATGCAACTCAAACAATGTGATACACCATATTAACAAACTAAAGGATAAAAACCATATGATCATCTCAATAGATGCAGAAAAAGCTTTTGACAAAATGCAACACGAATTTATGATTAAAACCTCTCCAGAAAGTAGGCATACAGGGTCCTTACCTCAACATAATAAAGGCCATATATGACAAACCCACAGCCAACATTGTTCTCAATGGTGAAAAACAGAAATCATTTCCTCTAAAATCAGGAACAAGACCAGGAGGCACACTCTCACAAATTTTATTCAACATAGCTTTGGAAGTTTTAGCCACAGCAATCAGAGAAGAAAAAGAAATAAAAGGATTCCAAATTGGAAAAGAAGAAATAAAGCTGTCACTGTTTGCAGATGACATAATACTATACATAGAGAATCCTAAAGATGCCACCAGAAGACTACAAGAGCTAATCAATGAATTTGGTAAAGTAGCAGGATACAAAATTAATGCACAGAAATCTATTGCACTCCTATACACTAATGGTGAAAAATCTGAAAGAGAAATTAAGGAAACACTCCCATTTACCATGGTAACAAAAAGAATAAAATACCTAGGAATAAACCTACCTAAGAAGACAAAAGACCTGTATGCAGAAAACTATAAGACACTGATGAAAGAAATTAAAGATGATACAAATAGATGGAGAGATATACCATGTTCTTGGATTGGAAGAATCAACATTGTGAAAATGACTCTACTACCCAAAGCAATCTACAGATTCAGTGCAACCCCTATCAAACTATCACTGGCATTTTTCACAGAACTATAACAAAAAATTTCATAATTTGTATGGAAACACAAAAGACCCCGAATAGCCAAAGCAATCTTGAGAACGAAAAAGGGAGCTGGAGGAATCAGGCTCCTTGACTTCAGACTCTACTACAAAGCTACAGTAATCAAGACAGTATGGTACTGGTACAAAAACAGAAATATAGATCAATGGAACAGCATAGAAAGTGCAGAGATAAACCCACATATATATGGTCACTTTATTTTTGATAAAAGAGGCAAGAATATACAGTGGAGAAAAGACAGCCTCTTCAATAAGCAGTGATGGGAAAACTGGACAGCTACATGTAAAAGAATGAAATTAGAACACTCCGCAACACTATATACAAAAATAAACTCATAATGGATTAAAGACCTAAATGTAAGGCCAGAGACTATCAAACTCTTAGAGGAAAACATAGGCAGAACACTCTATGTTATAAATCACAGCAAGATCCTTTTTGACCCACCTCATAGAGAAATGGAAATAAAAACAAAAATAAACAAATGGGACCTAATGAAACTTAAAAGCTTTTGCAGAGCAAAGAAAACCATAAATAAGAGAAAAAGACAATGCTCAGAATGGGAGAAAATATTTGCAAAAGAAACAACTGACAAAGGATTAATCTCCAAAACATACAAGCAGCTCAATATCAAAAAAAAAAAAAACCAACCCAATCAAAAATTGGGCCGAAGACCTAAACAGACATTTCTCCAAAGAAGATATACAGATTGCCAACAAACACATGAAAGGATGCTCAACATCACTAATCATTAGAGAGATGCAAATCAAAACTACAATGAGGTATCACCTCAAACCAATCAGAATGGCCATTATAAAAAATCTACAAACAATAAATGCCTTGGAGAGGGTGTGGAGAAAAGGGAACACTCTTGCACTGTTGGTGGGAATGTAAATTGATATAGCCACTATGGAGAACAGTAGGAGATTCCTTAAAAAACTAAAATTAGAACTACCAGAACTACTGGGATACCAGTAGCTATCCCACTACTGGGTACATACCTTGAGAAAATCATAATTCAAAAAGAGTCGTGTACCACAATGTTCATTGCAGCACTATTTACAATAGCCAGGACATAGAAGCAATTTAATTGTCCATAGACAGATGAATGGATAAAGAAGATGTGGCACATATATACAATGGAATATTACTTAGCCATAAAAAGAAACAAAATTGAGTTATTTGCAGTGAGGTGAATGAACCTGGAGTCTGTCATACAGAGTGAAGTAAGTCAGAAAGAGAAAAACAAATCCTGTATGCTAACACATATATATGGAAAAAAATGGTTCTGACGAACCTAGGGGCAGGGAAGGAATAAAGACGCGCACGAAGATAATGGACTTGAGGACACTGGGAGGGGGATAGGTAGGCCAGGATTACGTAAGAGTATCATTGACATATACACTACCAAATGTAAAATAGAGAGCTAATGGGAAGCAGCTGAATTGCACGGGGAGATCAGCTCAGTGCTTTGTGACCGCCTAGAGGGGTGGGATAGGCAGGGTGGGAGGGAGACCTAAGAAGGACAGCGTATGTGGATATACATATATGTATAGCTGATTCACTTCGTTATACAGCAGAAACAAACACACCATTATAAAGAAATTATACTCCAATAAAGATGTTAAAATATATACATATCATATAGTTATTTACTTCCCACAGCCTAATGAGACAGGTAGTACAATCCCATTTCTCATGAGTAAGCTGAAGCCAAAAAGACTACATAGCCCTCTCCAACTACCACAACTGTAAGGTGACAGATCTGAAATTCAAACTCCAAAATGGCTTTCAAAACTTATGCTATAGTACTGCAGTGATTAAATGAGTGTGAAAACATTCTTAAATCTAAATTTTTATTTGTTCCCAATGGAAAAAGAAAAGAGAGAAATTTACTCTTATAAAAGTTCATAGCTTAGTCTAACACTATTAATAATTAAACTTACAGTTTGGAAAATATTTTCACATAAAAATTTGTGTATTATTACATTACAGTTTAAGTGTTGACTGTGAATGAATACTTAGTTTTTTATCAGCCAATAGCTATAAAGATAGTTTGCAGATTCCAATCAACATACCCTTAAGGAACAGACAGAATCAAAATTTACTTATAATTACAGAACTCTAATTTCAGTTTAATTTGCATTTGTATTGTCATGATGCCAAAGCAATATTTATCTTCTCACTATAATCTTGGGGAACAGACAGATGATATGAATGTAACATTCTCCCTGGGACTTCATCCATACTAACAGTTGTACCTAAAAGGATTGCTAAAAAGTGGAGAATCAATTTGACTGAAGACATAATGATAGTATTCTATGTTCATTAATAGAAAATAAAAATTTACTTAAAAGTAGAAATCTTCAAATTTGAAAAGAATTTGATTCATATAAGGGAACAGAGAAGTAGTGTGGGAAGAGTCACTAACCCAAGTGTCCTCTGTCAGAAAACTCAGTTCCGATACTGAATTTTAACCACCTAGTTGGTGACTTTGGGAAAATTATGTAAATTCCTTAAGCATCATCTTGCTCAGCTGTGAAAGAATTAGGAAAGAGGGTTGGAGGCGTAGCTATAAAATTCTATGATTCTATCACTGAAAAAAAGGATTACTGAAGTCCACATATCTAAGCATTTGGGTTAATTTCTTAGCATATTACAGGGCCATATAATTAGCCTGTCCTGCTCTACTTTTTCATCAGTTACTTGGATGGAGATGTAGTCAGTTTATAAAATTTCTAGGTTAAACAAAGCCGGGAAGAAAAGTGAATATTAGGGATGACAAAATCAAAACCAAAAACCCTTGACAGGCTGCAATAACAGGCCAACTCACATCATACAGGATCTGTGCAGATACTAATGGCTCAAGTACACTTCAGGTTTTATATGATAACACTAGCCAATGGCCATGACGGCTACGCAAACTTACTTGGTATTTGTAGATCTATGCCAGTCTCTTTCTAATATCTTTAACCTCCCAACTCTTCGCTAACATTTCATACGACTTCCAAACAGAATTCGAACCTGGGTATCCATCTTTTCCATGTCATCCCCCTGCCTCTGATTGTCCTTTATTTTTTTTTATATTTATTTATTTGGCTGTGCTGATCTTAGTTGTGACACACAGGATCTTTCATTGTGGCTTGCAAGCTTCTCTCTAGCTGTGGTGTGTGGGTTTCTCTCTAGTTGTGGCATGCAAGCTCTCTAGTTGTGGCACTCGGGCTAAGTTGTTGTGGTGCACAGGCTTAGTAGTTCCCCCACCAGGGGCCGAACCCAAGTCCCCTGAATTGGAAGGTGGATTCTCAACCACTGGACCACCAGGAAAGTCCCTGATTGTTTTTTATAAATAAAGTCATCTAACTGGAAGAATTGGTACCACTATAAATTCATAGTCAACATCCTACAGTGAAAACCTCTACACAGTTCATAAATATTATGTCTGCTTTTTCAGCCTTCTTTCCCAGTCTCCACAATGATCATTTAAAATCTCCACATTCTCAAGCCTCAGAACTCTACTCTTCCCTTCATTCTCAGAAGATGAATTTATGTCCTACTTCTCTGAGAGAAATTATTGCCCTCAGATGTCATCTCTCAAAACTGACTTTCAGATCATCATCCATTTGTTATTTCTTATTTCCATACCACAGAGGAAATTTCTAAGCTACTAACTAAGGCTAATTCTTCCACCCATGTGTTGGCTTTTATAGTAGATATCCTATAGCAGATGTCCATTACATTTTTAATAACTTATCTATATTCTATAAAATCCTATGTTATGAGACTTGCCTCTGTAACATAACATGTGACTCAAATTTCCACCTGCCTTACAACTAGGACATAAACATGACAGAGTCTCTACCAATCAGGAGCAATTATTTTATTCTACTTGAACTAGTGAGAGAATTACGTTTTTTGCAACTAAGAACCCTAATATATGCAGCATATATTCCCTCTCCCCTTTATGGAAACTATAAAATATTCACTCTCTTGTATCTTCAATTTCTTCAATTCTACTAGATCCTCTCAATAGCATTTAAGCCACTTTAGTCTTCCCATTTAATAAAATCATCCCAAGAAACCCATTACTGTGTAGCTCCTGCCCCATGACTTTTCTCCCTTTCTCAAAGAAAACAACCTATTGGGTCTGCTTTAGTACTTCTAGTTCCTTACTTCCTAGCTCTGCCATAACACAGGCTGCTCCAGAGAACCTACATTCCGAGCCTCTCTTTTACCTGAAGACTCCTTTTTTGGCTTCTCTAATGCCACACTCCCTTTTGATACCTGTTTTCTTAACTGTCCCTTTTCAGTCTCCTTTGCTATTTTCTCTCCCAACTCACAATTCCTTTGGTCTTGATCTTAAATTTCATTTTCTTTATAATCTACTCGTTTTCCATAAGAAATCTCTTCCACTTTCATTGTTCAGCTTAACTAGTAATATTCCCTTAATTTAAAATTTTATATCTCCAGAATAGATCATACCTCTGAACTTCAGGCCCATATAGCCAACACACATCATACAGACATCTTCATTTGGATTCCTCTTCAAGTATCAAATGATCAAAACTGAACTCCTGATCTACACACATACTCACAGAGTCAGTCTTCTGCCAGTGTTTTTTATATGTGGTCTACCAACTACCCCCAGTTCCGGACCCAAGAAGTCTGACAAGCAGGGGTAAATGTGGAATAATCTACAAGTATATCTAAGTATTATGTACATGTAGATATAGGTAGATATATAGATATACAGATAAAGGACTAAGTGTATATATATGTGTACACTAAGTCCCCTACATATGAATCTTTAAGTTGCAAACTTTCAAAGATGCATTTGCATATCCAATCACATAAGTTAGTTCACATGTCTGGCGTACAGTGTCACGTGCGTGCATCCTCTGCAAGTGGTTGTGCTTTTGTGTACTTTACTGTCGAGTACTGTATAGAATACAGTAGTCCAGGGCTTCCCTGGTGGCGCAGTGGTTGAGAGTCCTCCTGCCGATGCAGGGAACACGGGTTTGTGCCCCGGTCCGGGAAGATCCCACAAGCCGCGGAACGGCTGGGCCCGTGAGCCATGGCCGCTGCGCCTGCGCGTCCGGAGCCTGTGCTCCACAACGAGAGAAGCCGCAACAGTGAGAGGCCCAAGTACTGCAAAAAAAAAAAAAAAAAAAAAGAATACAGTAGTACAGTATAATTTTTCAAGCCTAGGATGTCCGGAAGCAAGCAAAAGAGCAGGGGTGACGTAGCTGGTACTGCTAAGAAGAGGTTCACGGTGCAGGGAATGGCAGAAGGATTTTCTTTATTTGAGGAGGCACTGTTAGACTTTGAGGAACATGACCCGAAATTAGAATGGTACATGAAGGTTGCAGGAGCCGTTTAGAATGCAATCCAGTGCTACCATGTCATCTATGACCAAAAAAAAAAGAGCTACTACCCAGACAGCACTGGATCATTGTTTCAAGAGGGTAAATAGAATTGAATCCAGCAAGGAACCAGAACCTGTGCCACCAACGTCAGACGTGAGTGCAATTGGAGCTTGCCCTCTGTCTCCTATTGCTGAGGATCCTTCAGCTCTATCATCTCCCACCTCCTCTCCCTCCTCCAGTCAGTAACTCTTCTTGCCTGTTCACTCAATGCCAGCCCCTGTGTGCCAGCTGTTGTACTGGACTACTGTACTTTTCAAGGTACTGTACTGTAAGACAAAAAATGTTTTCTTTATTTTTTGTGTTTGTTATGTATTATTTGTGTGAAAAGTATTATAAACCTATTACAGTAAAGTACTATACAGCCGATTGTGTTAGTTGGGTACCTAGGCTAACTTTGTTGGAGTTATGAACAATTGGACTTAAGACCATGCTCTTGGAACAGAACTCGTTTGCATGTAGGAGACTTACTGTGTGTGTGTGTGCTAATATTTTTTATAAAGATTCTTTAGATTCTGTGTGCACAAAATGCCATTAATCACCAGATTCATACTGTGTAGCACTTTACAACGTATTTTTATCTTTAATTCAAAAGAAGTACATATCCAGCTGTAGAAAGAAGACAAAGTGGGCCTACCAGCTAAAGAGTATGTTTGCAATATCTAGCTGTGATTTCAAAGAGGTTTCTTTGGAAGTAGTTTTCTATCCCACTAGCTTTTAAAGGAGAGGGAAAATTGGTTTACAATATGAACTTTTAAACTTTCCCTTATTTTCATACCAATTGCTTGCCCCACACTTGAACCCAACAATTTCCCATATATTCAAGTGCTTTTGTACTCACAGTTCTTAGCCAGAATCAAAGGGGTTTAGCTGAATGAGACTGTGCTGTCATATGGGCCACAGATAAAAAGACCAGGCACATAAGTGGAGGTAATTCGTGGACTTCCTAATGTAGGGATTTTGTTTGTTTTCACTTTTGAGCTTATTGAAGTAAATCTCTGAACCATTTTAGGTTTATCTCTGGATTTGGACCTTCATGTGTGCAAGTTCTTATTGCGTTTGAGGCATTTCAACTAGTGAAATAGTGTGCTCATGTAATTATAGTCAATTCCTTACTGTTTGTAGTAATTTATTCCTTAACATTTTCAGAATTTGTGATTATTTTCAATGCTTGAGATAACTTCCTAATTATATCATTGATACTGCATTAGTGACCTCAAAATGACTATAGAAGGCTAAAAATTATTTTCATATTATGTAGATATCTAGTTCTTGAATATGGCTACAAAAGTTATAAGGAAAAATGAGAGGAATAATAGAAGGACCAGTGAATGGGACAAAGGGTTGAATAATGAAGACTAAATGAGAGACTTAGAGAAACAATTAATGCCAGGCTGTAGTAAGTTTAGGAGAACAGATGACTTCATTCCTGGGATACATTTGTAAAACAATATCAGGGACTTAAAGTTGAGGAGGAAAGATGTAGTAATGTTAGGCTAATGAGCAGTGTTTACAGAGGTAGGTATTTCATATTCAAAACTGGGAAAGCACAGAAACACAGTTTATTGGCCCATGAAAGGGCCAGTGTGAAGGCTTTGCTGAATGCAATGGCAGTAATACGTATTATGTATATTTTAGAGATTCAGGGTCTTACTTGACCTTTCCTCCCTGTGTGACCTTGCACAGGTTACTTACTCTTTCCAAACCTCTGACTCCTCATTTGTGAAAGGGAATAATTATAGGGCTGCACTGAGGATTCAAATAGATTATTCATGTAAAAATAGTTCTTAACAAAGTTCTTACACCAAATGAGAGCTCAGAACAGGTTAGACATTATCATTGTTAGAGTGGTATATATATTTACAAAAGACAGGGTCTTCTGAGCTACAGGGTTAACAAGGGGGAGATATCGGGTGGAAAATGGGAAACATGGCATTCAGGGATGGAACCGCTCTGTGGCAATCAGTCTTCCATAACTCTTTGAGAATCAGGCAGTAAGTTTAAGAGCCTTAGTTTTAGAATTCATAAAAAGCAGAGTCTTTCTCAAAGCAAATACTTCTAACTGTGCAACATTCAGAAAATTGCTTTTTTTAAAAAAGGAATAGAAGTCTCAGATGCCTTCTCTTAAAAATAAAGACAGAGATAATAATAGTACTTTCGAGAGCATTGCTTGGCACATAGTACTGATCAATAAAAGCTAGCTTGTATCGAGGATGATCCTGAGTCTTCACACTCCCCTTCCATCCTCTCCCCCTCCTTCCCTCTCTCCACCCTCCATTCTGCTCAGCAAATTATCTGTATTGGAGAGATGAATATAGACGTTGATCATATTTTTCTATCTAAGCCTGGGACACAGAAATAACAGGCAATGTAAACAGCTTATACACAGAATTGACTTAAAAATTAAACTGTTGAGGATCATGGTTGCCACAAAAATCTTTGTGATAATATGAAGACTGAAGGGAACTAGTGGGAATGTTGTGGACTAAAAACCATTTGGAAATGGTTGTTAATTAATTAATTAACTTCGTGGACCGGAGATAACTGAGTTTTACCCAGAACATCTGCACTGTTTTGGAGACATGTCATCATATTTTGAAAGAGTGGCAATTGTCAGCTGCCTATGACGCTGTTATCAAAAC